>NW_027011729.1:47500-62500 GCF_036934945.1 Oncorhynchus masou masou | reverse complement strand
CAGGGAGTGGGATTTATACTGTAGCTGTACCCTCCACAGGGAGTAAGATTTATACTGTAGCTGTACCCTCCACAGGGAGTGGGATTTATAATGTAGCTGTACCCTCCACAGGGAGTGAGATTTATACTGTAGCTGTACCCTCCACATGGAGTAAGATTTATAATGTAGCTGTACCCTCCACAGGGAGTGGGATTTATAATGTAGCTGTACCCTCCACAGGGAGTGGGATTTATACTGTAGCTGTACCCTCCTCAGGGAGTGGGATTTATACTGTAGCTGTACCCTCCACAGGGTGTGGGATTTATACTGTAGCTGTACCCTCCACAGGGAGTGGGATTTATACTGTAGCTGTACCCTCCACAGGGAGTGGGATTTATACTGTAGCTGTACCCTCCACAGGGAGTGGGATTTATACTGTAGCTGTACCCTCCACAGGGAGTGAGATTTATACTGTAGCTGTACCCTCCACAGGGAGTAAGATTTATAATGTAGCTGTACCCTCCACAGGGAGTGGGATTTATACTGTAGCTGTACCCTCCTCAGGGAGTGAGATTTATACTGTAGCTGTACCCTCCACAGGGAGTGGGATTTATACTGTAGCTGTACCCTCCTCAGGGAGTGGGATTTATACTGTAGCTGTACCCTCCACAGGGAGTGGGATTTATACTGTAGCTGTACCATCCACAGGGAGTAAGATTTATACTGTAGCTGTACCCTCCTCAGGGAGTGGGATTTATACTGTAGCTGTACCCTCCACAGGGAGTAAGATTTATACTGTAGCTGTACCCTCCACAGGGAGTGGGATTTATACTGTAGCTGTACCCTCCACAGGGAGTAAGATTTATACTGTAGCTGTACCCTCCACAGGGAGTAAGATTTATACTGTAGCTGTACCCTCCACAGGGTGTGAGATTTATACTGTAGCTGTACCCTCCTCAGGGAGTAAGATTTATACTGTAGCTGTACCCTCCACAGGGAGTAAATGGGATTTATACTGTAGCTGTACCCTCCACAGGGAGTGGGATTTATACTGTAGCTGTACCCTCCTCAGGGAGTGGGATTTATACTGTAGCTGTACCCTCCACAGGGAGTGGGATTTATACTGTAGCTGTACCCTCCACAGGGTGTGAGATTTATACTGTAGCTGTACCCTCCACATGGAGTAAGATTTATACTGTAGCTGTACCCTCCACAGGGAGTGGGATTTATACTGTAGCTGTACCCTCCACAGGGAGTGGGATTTATACTGTAGCTGTACCCTCCTCAGGGAGTAAGATTTATACTGTAGCTGTACCCTCCACAGGGAGTGGGATTTATACTGTAGCTGTACCCTCCACAGGGAGTAAGATTTATACTGTAGCTGTACCCTCCACAGGGAGTGGGATTTATACTGTAGCTGTACCCTCCACAGGGAGTAAGATTTATACTGTAGCTGTACCCTCCTCAGGGAGTGGGATTTATACTGTAGCTGTACCCTCCACAGGGAGTGGGATTTATACTGTAGCTGTACCATCCACAGGGAGTGGGATTTATAGTGTAGCTGTACCCTCCACAGGGAGTAAGATTTATAATGTAGCTGTACCCTCCACAGGGAGTGGGATTTATACTGTAGCTGTACCCTCCACAGGGAGTGGGATTTATACTGTAGCTGTACCCTCCTCAGGGAGTGGGATTTATACTGTAGCTGTACCCTCCACAGGGAGTGGGATTTATACTGTATCTGTACCCTCCACAGGGAGTGGGATTTATACTGTAGCTGTACCCTCCACAGGGAGTGAGATTTATACTGTAGCTGTACCCTCCTCAGGGAGTGGGATTTATACTGTAGCTGTACCCTCCACAGGGAGTGGGATTTATACTGTAGCTGTACCCTCCACAGGGAGTAAGATTTATACTGTAGCTGTACCCTCCTCAGGGAGTAAGATTTATACTGTAGCTGTACCCTCCACAGGGAGTAAATGGGATTTATACTGTAGCTGTACCCTCCTCAGGGAGTAAGTGAGATTTATACTGTAGCTGTACCCTCCTCAGGGAGTGGGATTTATACTGTAGCTGTACCCTCCACAGGAAGTGGGATTTATACTGTAGCTGTACCCTCCTCAGGGAGTGGGATTTATACTGTAGCTGTACCCTCCACAGGGAGTGGGATTTATACTGTAGCTGTACCCTCCACAGGGAGTAAATGGGATTTATACTGTAGCTGTACCCTCCACAGGGAGTGGGATTTATACTGTAGCTGTACCCTCCTCAGGGAGTAATATTTATAATGTAGCTGTACCCTCCACAGGGAGTGGGATTTATACTGTAGCTGTACCCTCCACAGGGAGTAAATGGGATTTATACTGTAGCTGTACCCTCCACAGGGAGTGGGATTTATACTGTAGCTGTACCCTCCTCAGGGAGTAAGATTTATAATGTAGCTGTACCCTCCACAGGGAGTAAGATTTATAATGTAGCTGTACCCTCCACAGGGAGTAAGATTTATAATGTAGCTGTACCCTCCACAGGGAGTGAGATTTATACTGTAGCTGTACCCTCCACAGGGAGTAAGATTTATAATGTAGCTGTACCCTCCACAGGGAGTGGGATTTATACTGTAGCTGTACCCTCCACAGGGAGTGAGATTTATACTGTAGCTGTACCCTCCTCAGGGAGTAAGATTTATACTGTAGCTGTACCCTCCACAGGGAGTAAGTGGGATTTATACTGTAGCTGTACCCTCCTCAGGGAGTAAGTGAGATTTATACTGTAGCTGTACCCTCCTCAGGGAGTGGGATTTATACTGTAGCTGTACCCTCCACAGGGAGTAAATGGGATTTATACTGTAGCTGTACCCTCCACAGGGAGTAAGATTTATACTGTAGCTGTACCCTCCACAGGGAGTAAGATTTATACTGTAGCTGTACCCTCCACAGGGAGTGGGATTTATACTGTAGCTGTACCCTCCACAGGGAGTAAATGGGATTTATACTGTAGCTGTACCCTCCACAGGGTGTGGGATTTATACTGGAGCTGTACCCTCCACAGGGAGTAAGATTTATACTGTAGCTGTACCCTCCTCAGGGAGTAAGATTTATACTGTAGCTGTACCCTCCACAGGGTGTAAGATTTATACTGTAGCTGTACCCTCCACAGGGAGTGGGATTTATACTGTAGCTGTACCCTCCTCAGGGAGTAAGATTTATACTGTAGCTGTACCCTCCACAGGGAGTAAGATTTATACTGTAGCTGTACCCTCCACAGGGAGTGGGATTTATACTGTAGCTGTACCCTCCACAGGGAGTGAGATTTATACTGTAGCTGTACCCTCCTCAGGGAGTAAGATTTATACTGTAGCTGTACCCTCCTCAGGGAGTGGGATTTATACTGTAGCTGTACCCTCCTCGGGGAGTAAGATTTATACTGTAGCTGTACCCTCCTCAGGGAGTGGGATTTATACTGTAGCTGTACCCTCCACAGGGAGTGGGATTTATACTGTAGCTGTACCCTCCACAGGGAGTGGGATTTATACTGTAGCTGTACCCTCCTCAGGGAGTAAGATTTATACTGTAGCTGTACCCTCCACAGGGAGTGGGATTTATACTGTAGCTGTACCCTCCACAGGGAGTGAGATTTATACTGTAGCTGTACCCTCCACAGGGAGTGGGATTTATACTGTAGCTGTACCCTCCACAGGGAGTGGGATTTATACTGTAGCTGTACCCTCCTCAGGGAGTGGGATTTATACTGTAGCTGTACCCTCCACAGGGAGTGGGATTTATACTGTAGCTGTACCCTCCACAGGGAGTGGGATTTATACTGTAGCTGTACCCTCCACAGGGAGTGAGATTTATAATGTAGCTGTACCCTCCACAGGGAGTGGGATTTATACTGTAGCTGTACCCTCCACAGGGAGTGGGATTTATACTGTAGCTGTACCCTCCACAGGGAGTGGGATTTATACTGTAGCTGTACCCTCCACAGGGAGTGGGATTTATACTGTAGCTGTACCCTCCACAGGGAGTAAGATTTATACTGTAGCTGTACCCTCCACAGGGAGTGGGATTTATACTGTAGCTGTACCCTCCACAGGGAGTGGGATTTATACTGTAGCTGTACCCTCCACAGGGAGTGGGATTTATACTGTAGCTGTACCCTCCACAGGGAGTAAATGGGATTTATACTGTAGCTGTACCCTCCTCAGGGAGTAAGATTTATACTGTAGCTGTACCCTCCACAGGGAGTAAATGGGATTTATACTGTAGCTGTACCCTCCTCAGGGAGTGAGATTTATACTGTAGCTGTACCCTCCACAGGGAGTAAATGGGATTTATACTGTAGCTGTACCCTCCACAGGGAGTGGGATTTATACTGTAGCTGTACCCTCCACAGGGAGTAAATGGGATTTATACTGTAGCTGTACCCTCCTCAGGGAGTGAGATTTATACTGTAGCTGTACCCTCCTCAGGGAGTGGGATTTATACTGTAGCTGTACCCTCCACAGGGTGTGAGATTTATACTGTAGCTGTACCCTCCACAGGGAGTAAGATTTATAATGTAGCTGTACCCTCCACAGGGAGTGGGATTTATACTGTAGCTGTACCCTCCTCAGGGAGTGAGATTTATACTGTAGCTGTACCCTCCACAGGGAGTGGGATTTATACTGTAGCTGTACCCTCCACAGGGAGTAAGATTTATACTGTAGCTGTACCCTCCACAGGGAGTAAATGGGATTTATACTGTAGCTGTACCCTCCTCAGGGAGTGAGATTTATACTGTAGCTGTACCCTCCACAGGGAGTAAGATTTATACTGTAGCTGTACCCTCCACAGGGAGTAAGATTTATACTGTAGCTGTACCCTCCACAGGGAGTGGGATTTATACTGTAGCTGTACCCTCCACAGGGAGTGGGATTTATACTGTAGCTGTACCCTCCACAGGGAGTGGGATTTATACTGTAGCTGTACCCTCCTCAGGGAGTGGGATTTATACTGTAGCTGTACCCTCCACAGGGAGTGAGATTTATACTGTAGCTGTACCCTCCACAGGGAGTAAGATTTATACTGTAGCTGTACCCTCCACAGGGAGTGAGATTTATACTGTAGCTGTACCCTCCACAGGGTGTGGGATTTATACTGTAGCTGTACCCTCCACAGGGAGTAAGATTTATACTGTAGCTGTACCCTCCACAGGGAGTAAGATTTATACTGTAGCTGTACCCTCCACAGGGAGTAAGATTTATACTGTAGCTGTACCCTCCACAGGGAGTAAGATTTATACTGTAGCTGTACCCTCCACAGGGAGTAAGATTTATACTGTAGCTGTACCCTCCACAGGGAGTAAGATTTATACTGTAGCTGTACCCTCCTCAGGGAGTGAGATTTATACTGTAGCTGTACCCTCCACAGGGAGTGGGATTTATACTGTAGCTGTACCCTCCACAGGGAGTGAGATTTATACTGTAGCTGTACCCTCCACCATCGAGTAAGTGGGATTTATACTGTAGCTGTACCCTCCACAGGGAGTGAGATTTATACTGTAGCTGTACCCTCCTCAGGGAGTAAGATTTATACTGTAGCTGTACCCTCCTCAGGGAGTGGGATTTATACTGTAGCTGTACCCTCCACAGGGAGTAAGATTTATACTGTAGCTGTACCCTCCTCAGGGAGTGAGATTTATACTGTAGCTGTACCCTCCTCAGGGAGTGGGATTTATACTGTAGCTGTACCCTCCACAGGAAGTGGGATTTATACTGTAGCTGTACCCTCCTCAGGGAGTGGGATTTATACTGTAGCTGTACCCTCCACAGGGAGTGGGATTTATACTGTAGCTGTACCCTCCACAGGGAGTAAATGGGATTTATACTGTAGCTGTACCCTCCACAGGGAGTGGGATTTATACTGTAGCTGTACCCTCCTCAGGGAGTAATATTTATAATGTAGCTGTACCCTCCACAGGGAGTGGGATTTATACTGTAGCTGTACCCTCCACAGGGAGTAAATGGGATTTATACTGTAGCTGTACCCTCCACAGGGAGTGGGATTTATACTGTAGCTGTACCCTCCTCAGGGAGTAAGATTTATAATGTAGCTGTACCCTCCACAGGGAGTAAGATTTATAATGTAGCTGTACCCTCCACAGGGAGTAAGATTTATAATGTAGCTGTACCCTCCACAGGGAGTGAGATTTATACTGTAGCTGTACCCTCCACAGGGAGTAAGATTTATAATGTAGCTGTACCCTCCACAGGGAGTGGGATTTATACTGTAGCTGTACCCTCCACAGGGAGTGAGATTTATACTGTAGCTGTACCCTCCTCAGGGAGTAAGATTTATACTGTAGCTGTACCCTCCACAGGGAGTAAGTGGGATTTATACTGTAGCTGTACCCTCCTCAGGGAGTAAGTGAGATTTATACTGTAGCTGTACCCTCCTCAGGGAGTGGGATTTATACTGTAGCTGTACCCTCCACAGGGAGTAAATGGGATTTATACTGTAGCTGTACCCTCCACAGGGAGTAAGATTTATACTGTAGCTGTACCCTCCACAGGGAGTAAGATTTATACTGTAGCTGTACCCTCCACAGGGAGTGGGATTTATACTGTAGCTGTACCCTCCACAGGGAGTAAATGGGATTTATACTGTAGCTGTACCCTCCACAGGGTGTGGGATTTATACTGGAGCTGTACCCTCCACAGGGAGTAAGATTTATACTGTAGCTGTACCCTCCTCAGGGAGTAAGATTTATACTGTAGCTGTACCCTCCACAGGGTGTAAGATTTATACTGTAGCTGTACCCTCCACAGGGAGTGGGATTTATACTGTAGCTGTACCCTCCTCAGGGAGTAAGATTTATACTGTAGCTGTACCCTCCACAGGGAGTAAGATTTATACTGTAGCTGTACCCTCCACAGGGAGTGGGATTTATACTGTAGCTGTACCCTCCACAGGGAGTGAGATTTATACTGTAGCTGTACCCTCCTCAGGGAGTAAGATTTATACTGTAGCTGTACCCTCCTCAGGGAGTGGGATTTATACTGTAGCTGTACCCTCCTCGGGGAGTAAGATTTATACTGTAGCTGTACCCTCCTCAGGGAGTGGGATTTATACTGTAGCTGTACCCTCCACAGGGAGTGGGATTTATACTGTAGCTGTACCCTCCACAGGGAGTGGGATTTATACTGTAGCTGTACCCTCCTCAGGGAGTAAGATTTATACTGTAGCTGTACCCTCCACAGGGAGTGGGATTTATACTGTAGCTGTACCCTCCACAGGGAGTGAGATTTATACTGTAGCTGTACCCTCCAGAGGGAGTGGGATTTATACTGTAGCTGTACCCTCCACAGGGAGTGGGATTTATACTGTAGCTGTACCCTCCTCAGGGAGTGGGATTTATACTGTAGCTGTACCCTCCACAGGGAGTAAGTGGGATTTATACTGTAGCTGTACCCTCCACAGGGAGTGGGATTTATACTGTAGCTGTACCCTCCACAGGGAGTGAGATTTATAATGTAGCTGTACCCTCCACAGGGAGTGGGATTTATACTGTAGCTGTACCCTCCACAGGGAGTGGGATTTATACTGTAGCTGTACCCTCCACAGGGAGTGGGATTTATACTGTAGCTGTACCCTCCACAGGGAGTGGGATTTATACTGTAGCTGTACCCTCCACAGGGAGTAAGATTTATACTGTAGCTGTACCCTCCACAGGGAGTGGGATTTATACTGTAGCTGTACCCTCCACAGGGAGTGGGATTTATACTGTAGCTGTACCCTCCACAGGGAGTGGGATTTATACTGTAGCTGTACCCTCCACAGGGAGTAAATGGGATTTATACTGTAGCTGTACCCTCCTCAGGGAGTAAGATTTATACTGTAGCTGTACCCTCCACAGGGAGTAAATGGGATTTATACTGTAGCTGTACCCTCCTCAGGGAGTGAGATTTATACTGTAGCTGTACCCTCCACAGGGAGTAAATGGGATTTATACTGTAGCTGTACCCTCCACAGGGAGTGGGATTTATACTGTAGCTGTACCCTCCACAGGGAGTAAATGGGATTTATACTGTAGCTGTACCCTCCTCAGGGAGTGAGATTTATACTGTAGCTGTACCCTCCTCAGGGAGTGGGATTTATACTGTAGCTGTACCCTCCACAGGGTGTGAGATTTATACTGTAGCTGTACCCTCCACAGGGAGTAAGATTTATAATGTAGCTGTACCCTCCACAGGGAGTGGGATTTATACTGTAGCTGTACCCTCCTCAGGGAGTGAGATTTATACTGTAGCTGTACCCTCCACAGGGAGTGGGATTTATACTGTAGCTGTACCCTCCACAGGGAGTAAGATTTATACTGTAGCTGTACCCTCCACAGGGAGTAAATGGGATTTATACTGTAGCTGTACCCTCCTCAGGGAGTGAGATTTATACTGTAGCTGTACCCTCCACAGGGAGTAAGATTTATACTGTAGCTGTACCCTCCACAGGGAGTAAGATTTATACTGTAGCTGTACCCTCCACAGGGAGTGGGATTTATACTGTAGCTGTACCCTCCACAGGGAGTGGGATTTATACTGTAGCTGTACCCTCCACAGGGAGTGGGATTTATACTGTAGCTGTACCCTCCTCAGGGAGTGGGATTTATACTGTAGCTGTACCCTCCACAGGGAGTGAGATTTATACTGTAGCTGTACCCTCCACAGGGAGTAAGATTTATACTGTAGCTGTACCCTCCACAGGGAGTGAGATTTATACTGTAGCTGTACCCTCCACAGGGTGTGGGATTTATACTGTAGCTGTACCCTCCACAGGGAGTAAGATTTATACTGTAGCTGTACCCTCCACAGGGAGTAAGATTTATACTGTAGCTGTACCCTCCACAGGGAGTAAGATTTATACTGTAGCTGTACCCTCCACAGGGAGTAAGATTTATACTGTAGCTGTACCCTCCACAGGGAGTAAGATTTATACTGTAGCTGTACCCTCCACAGGGAGTAAGATTTATACTGTAGCTGTACCCTCCTCAGGGAGTGAGATTTATACTGTAGCTGTACCCTCCACAGGGAGTGGGATTTATACTGTAGCTGTACCCTCCACAGGGAGTGAGATTTATACTGTAGCTGTACCCTCCACCATCGAGTAAGTGGGATTTATACTGTAGCTGTACCCTCCACAGGGAGTGAGATTTATACTGTAGCTGTACCCTCCTCAGGGAGTAAGATTTATACTGTAGCTGTACCCTCCTCAGGGAGTGGGATTTATACTGTAGCTGTACCCTCCACAGGGAGTAAGATTTATACTGTAGCTGTACCCTCCTCAGGGAGTGAGATTTATACTGTAGCTGTACCCTCCACAGGGAGTAAGATTTATACTGTAGCTGTACCCTCCTCAGGGAGTAAATGGGATTTATACTGTAGCTGTACCCTCCACAGGGAGTAAGATTTATACTGTAGCTGTACCCTCCACAGGGAGTGGGATTTATACTGTAGCTGTACCCTCCACAGGGAGTGAGATTTATACTGTAGCTGTACCCTCCTCAGGGAGTAAGATTTATACTGTAGCTGTACCCTCCACAGGGAGTAAGTGAGATTTATACTGTAGCTGTACCCTCCACAGGGAGTGAGATTTATACTGTAGCTGTACCCTCCACAGGGAGTAAGATTTATACTGTAGCTGTACCCTCCACATGGAGTGGGATTTACACTGTAGCTGTACCCTCCACAGGGAGTAAGATTTATAATGTAGCTGTACCCTCCACAGGGAGTAAGATTTATACTGTAGCTGTACCCTCCACAGGGAGTGGGATTTATACTGTAGCTGTACCCGCCACAGGGAGTGGGATTTATACTGTAGCTGTACCCTCCTCAGGGAGTGAGATTTATACTGTAGCTGTACCCTCCTCAGGGAGTGAGATTTATACTGTAGCTGTACCCTCCACATGGAGTGGGATTTATAATGTAGCTGTACCCTCCACAGGGAGTGGGATTTATACTGTAGCTGTACCCGCCACAGGGAGTGGGATTTATACTGTAGCTGTACCCTCCTCAGGGAGTGAGATTTATACTGTAGCTGTACCCTCCTCAGGGAGTGAGATTTATACTGTAGCTGTACCCTCCACATGGAGTGGGATTTATAATGTAGCTGTACCCTCCACAGGGAGTAAGATTTATACTGTAGCTGTACCCGCCACAGGGAGTAAGATTTATACTGTAGCTGTACCCTCCACAGGGAGTAAGATTTATACTGTAGCTGTACCCTCCACAGGGAGTAAGATTTATACTGTAGCTGTACCCTCCACAGGGAGTAAGATTTATACTGTAGCTGTACCCTCCACAGGGAGTGGGATTTATACTGTAGCTGTACCCGCCACAGGGAGTGGGATTTATACTGTAGCTGTACCCTCCACAGGGAGTGGGATTTATACTGTAGCTGTACCCTCCACAGGGAGTGGGATTTATACTGTAGCTGTACCCTCCACAGGGAGTAAGATTTATACTGTAGCTGTACCCGCCACAGGGAGTGGGATTTATACTGTAGCTGTACCCGCCACAGGGAGTGGGATTTATACTGTAGCTGTATCCTCCTCAGGGAGTGGGATTTATAATGTAGCTGTACCCTCCTCAGGGAGTGAGATTTATACTGTAGCTGTACCCTCCTCAGGGAGTGAGATTTATACTGTAGCTGTACCCTCCACAGGGAGTGGGATTTATACTGTAGCTGTACCCGCCACAGGGAGTAAGATTTATACTGTAGCTGTACCCGCCACAGGGAGTGGGATTTATACTGTAGCTGTACCCTCCTCAGGGAGTGGGATTTATAATGTAGCTGTACCCTCCTCAGGGAGTGAGATTTATACTGTAGCTGTACCCTCCTCAGGGAGTGAGATTTATACTGTAGCTGTACCCTCCACAGGGAGTGGGATTTATACTGTAGCTGTACCCTCCTCAGGGAGTGAGATTTATACTGTAGCTGTACCCTCCTCAGGGAGTGAGATTTATACTGTAGCTGTACCCTCCACAGGGAGTGGGATTTATACTGTAGCTGTACCCTCCACAGGGAGTGGGATTTATAATGTAGCTGTACCCTCCACAGGGAGTGGGATTTATACTGTAGCTGTACCCTCCACAGGGAGTGGGATTTATACTGTAGCTGTACCCTCCACAGGGAGTAAGATTTATACTGTAGCTGTACCCTCCACATGGAGTGGGATTTATACTGTAGCTGTACCCTCCACAGGGAGTGGGATTTATACTGTAGCTGTACCCGCCACAGGGAGTGGGATTTATACTGTAGCTGTACCCTCCTCAGGGAGTGGGATTTATACTGTAGCTGTACCCTCCACAGGGAGTGGGATTTATACTGTAGCTGTACCCGCCACAGGGAGTGGGATTTATACTGTAGCTGTACCCTCCACAGGGAGTAAGATTTATACTGTAGCTGTACCCTCCACAGGGAGTGGGATTTATACTGTAGCTGTACCCTCCACAGGGAGTAAGATTTATACTGTAGCTGTACCCTCCACAGGGAGTGGGATTTATACTGTAGCTGTACCCTCCACAGGGAGTGGGATTTATACTGTAGCTGTACCCTCCTCAGGGAGTGGGATTTATACTGTAGCTGTACCCTCCTCAGGGAGTGGGATTTATACTGTAGCTGTACCCTCCACAGGGAGTGGGATTTATAATGTAGCTGTACCCTCCACAGGGAGTGGGATTTATACTGTAGCTGTACCCTCCACATGGAGTAAGTGAGATTCTGTGTATCTTATTGTAGTGGAAGTATGATTTCATTCATCATTTTCTGACATGTCAACCACTTCTGGAACTAACTAACTAACTAACTAACTAACTAACTCTCTCTCTCTCTCCCTCTCCCTCTCTCCCTCTCTCTCTCCCTCCCTCCCTCCCTCCCTCCCTCCCTCCCTCCCTCCCTCCCTCCCTCCCTCCCTCCCTCCCTCCCTCCCTCCCTCCCTCCCTCCCTCCCTCCCTCCCTCCCTCCCTCCCTCCCTCCCTCCCTCCCTCCCTCCCCATCTCTGTCTGTCTCTCCCCCTCTCTCTCTCTCTTTGTAGCTATGGCGACATGGTCGAGCACTTCCTGGTTCTCGAGGGGTTGGGTCAGTACTGTGTGTGGGAGGAGACTTTCTCGTCTCTCAACCGATTGGTCGACTTCTATAGATCACACAGCATCGCCCAGGAGAGACCTGTCTACCTGACCGACCCTCCTGACACACCTCTACACTCACACACACCCTCACACACACCTCTACACACACACACACCTGCACACCCTCTCACACACACTGCCATGCATCTACCGGACCCTAACCCAAACCCCTACACACCCCTAACCCTAGCACACACACACACCCCTAACCCGTATCTAGCTGAGCACCACACACACCCCACTCACCCTCGCACACACACCCCTAACCCTAACACACACACCACCCACTCCCCTAACACACACCACACACACACCCCTACCCAACACCCCCCAGCCCCAGCCTGCTACTCCAACAGAAGAGAACCAAGCAGGAACCTGAACTGGGGTTATTCTGCCCCTACATAACCACACACACACACACACACACACACACACACACACACACACACACACACACACACTACCGAGTTCCACACTGCCTCTTGAAGCAACGTCAGCACAAGAACTGGTCGTCGGGAGTTTCCTGAAATGGGTTTCCATGGCAGCCGGCACACACATTCTAGACGACGCTTCCATATTTGGAGCCCTTTCTTGTTTGAGCAACAGACAATGGCCCCTGTGCAGAAAGCCAGGTCTATACAGAAGTGGCCTAATCCCCCAACATCAGTGGCCGACTAAAAGCTTTTGTGGCTGAACGGAAGCAAGTCTGCGCGTCTAGTGGAAAGCCTTCCCAGAAGAGTGGAGGCTGTTATAGCAGCAATGTTCCAACATCTAGTGGAAAGCCTTCCCAGAAGAAAGGAGGCTGTTATAGCAGCAATGTTCCAACATCTAGTGGAAAGCCTTCCCAGAAGAGTGGAGGCTGTTATAGCAGCAATGTTCCTACATCTAGCGGAAAGCCTTCCCAGAAGAGAGGAGGCTGTTATAGCAGCAATGTTCCAACATCTAGTGGAAAGCCTTCCCAGAAGAGTGGAGGCTGTTATAGCAGCAATGTTCCTACATCTAGTGGAAAGCCTTCCCAGAAGACTGGAGGCTGTTATAGCAGCAATGTTCCAACATCTAGTGGAAAGCCTTCCCAGAAGAGTGGAGGCTGTTATAGCAGCAATGTTCCTACATCTAGCGGAAAGCCTTCCCAGAAGAGAGGAGGCTGTTATAGCAGCAATGTTCCAACATCTAGTGGAAAGCCTTCCCAGAAGAGTGGAGGCTGTTATAGCAGCAATGTTCCTACATCTAGTGGAAAGCCTTCCCAGAAGACTGGAGGCTGTTATAGCAGCAATGTTCCAACATCTAGTGGAAAGCCTTCCCAGAAGAGTGGAGGCTGTTATAGCAGCAATGTTCCAACATCTAGTGGAAAGCCTTCCTAGAAGAGTGGAGGCTGTTATAGCAGCAATGTTCCTACATCTAGTGGAAAGCCTTCCCAGAAGTGTGGAGGCTGTTATAGCAGCAATGTTCCAACATCTAGTGGAAAGCCTTCCCAGAAGAGTGGAGGCTGTTATAGCAGCAATGTTCCTACATCTAGTGGAAAGCCTTCCCAGAAGAGTGGAGGCTGTTATAGCAGCAATGTTCCTACATCTAGTGGAAAGTCTTCCCAGAAGAGTGGAGGCTGTTATAGCAGCAATGTTCCTACATCTAGTGGAAAGCCTTCCCAGAAGAGTGGAGGCTGTTATAGCAGCAATGTTCCTACATCTAGTGGAAAGCCTTCCCAGAAGAGTGGAGGCTGTTATAGCAGCAATGTTCCAACATCTAGTGGAAAGCCTTCCCAGAAGACTGGAGGCTGTTATAGCAGCAATGTTCCTACATCTAGTGGAAAGCCTTCCCAGAAGACTGGAGGCTGTTATAGCAGCAATGTTCCTACATCTAGTGGAAAGCCTTCCCAGAAGAGTGGAGGCTGTTATAGCAGCAATGTTCCAACATCTAGTGGAAAGCCTTCCCAGAAGAGTGGAGGCTGTTATAGCAGCAATGTTCCTACATCTTGTGGAAAGCCTTCCCAGAAGACTGGAGGCTGTTATAGCAGCAATGTTCCTACATCTAGCGGAAAGCCTTCCCAGAAGAGAGGAGGCTGTTATAGCAGCAATGTTCCAACATCTAGTGGAAAGCCTTCCCAGAAGAGTGGAGGCTGTTATAGCAGCAATGTTCCTACATCTAGTGGAAAGCCTTCCCAGAAGACTGGAGGCTGTTATAGCAGCAATGTTCCAACATCTAGTGGAAAGCCTTCCCAGAAGACTGGAGGCTGTTATAGCAGCAATGTTCCTACATCTAGGGGAAAGCCTTCCCAGAAGAGTGGAGGCTGTTATAGCAGCAATGTTCCTACATCTAGTGGAAAGCCTTCCCAGAAGACTGGAGGCTGTTATAGCAGCAATGTTCCTACATCTAGGGGAAAGCCTTCCCAGAAGAGTGGAGGCTGTTATAGCAGCAATGTTCCAACATTTAGTGGAAAGCCTTCCCAGAAGAGTGGAGGCTGTTATAGCAGCAATGTTCCAACATCTAGTGGAAAGCCTTCCCAGAAGAGTGGAGGCTGTTATAGCAGCAACTTTTCTACATCTAGTGAAAAGCTATGGGTCTGGTTGGGGTCAGGGGTCAGGGGTCAGGGTGAGGTGTATTTCATGTAACAGTTATTGTAGTATTGATGCAACATGCTATGGGTCTGGTTGAGGTATATATCTGTATGGGGTCAGGTGTATTTCATGCTACTCTACTGTGTGTGTGGTGAACCTATATGAAATGTATCTCCCCCTAGCCCCTAGCCCCTGACCTCTAACCCCGGACCTCTGACCTCTAATCACTGGTCTCTGATCTTGATGACAATAAAGTTTCTCCTCTGTAGATTACAAGACGTGGCCACTTGTTTATTCACGAATCTCATA
>NW_027011729.1:2500-45000 GCF_036934945.1 Oncorhynchus masou masou | reverse complement strand
TAACACACTCATAGGTTAGTATTATTAACAACAACAACAAGTTAACACACTCATAGGTTAGTATTATTATTAACAACAAGTTATCACACTCATAGGTTAATAGTATTATTAACAACAACAAGTTAACACACTCATAGGTTAGTATTATTATCAACAACAACAAGTTAGCACACTCATAGGTTAGTATTATCAACAACAACAAGTTAACACACTCATAGGTTAATATTATTATCAACAACAAGTTATCACACTCATAGGTTAATATTATTATCAACAACAAGTTAACACACTCATAGGTTAATATTATTATTAACAACAACAAGTTAGCACACTCATAGGTTAATATTATTAAGTACGAGTTGATGTGAAGACATGATAAAGTGACATCATACCTGCTCTTCAGTGGGGGGCGGAGTCAGCAGTGATATCACCATGACAACGGCAGCAGACAGGAAGCAGAGGATGATGGCGAAGTGAAGGTAGTGAACGGAGCGCAGGACGGACGGGGCGTCGTCTTGGATACCACAACGAGGAGGCGGGAAAGCAAATTCTAGAACCATCCGACACACACCGACCACCAGCCCCACCATCAGACCCCAGAACGCTCCCTACACACGCACACACACACACACACACGCACACGCACACACACACACACACACACACACACACACACACACACACACACACACACACACACACACACACACACACACACATACCATGGTGAAACACAAAGACTGTTTCACAGACAGACCAATGGCTGCTCCCTTTTGAACGGAAGGTTTCCATGCAGGTAGAGGAGACTACACACTAACTCTACCAAGTACGCACTAAAACTAACCCTAAATAGTACACACTAACTCTACCAAGTACGCACTAAAACTAACCTTAAATAGTACACACTAACTCTACCAAGTACGCACTAAAACTAACCTTAAATAGTACACACTAAAACTAACCCTAAATAGTACACACTAACTCTACCAAGTACGCACTAAAACTAACCTTAAATAGTACACACTAAAACTAACCTTAAATAGTACACACTAACTCTACCAAGTACGCACTAAAACTAACCTTAAATAGTACACACTAAAACTAACCTTAAATAGTACACACTAACTCTACCAAGTACGCACTAAAACTAACCTTAAATAGTACACACTAACTCTACCAAGTACGCACTAAAACTAACCTTAAATAGTACACACTAACTCTACCAAGTATGCACTAAAACTAACCTTAAATAGTACACACTAAAACTAACCCTAAATAGTACACACTAACTCTACCAAGTACGCACTAAAACTAACCTTAAATAGTACACACTAACTCTACCAAGTACGCACTAAAACTAACCTTAAATAGTACACACTAAAACTAACCCTAAATAGTACACACTAACTCTACCAAGTACGCACTAAAACTAACCTTAAATAGTACACACTAAAACTAACCCTACATAGTGCACACTAACTCTACCAAGTATGCACTAAAACTAACCTTAAATAGTACACACTAAAACTAAACCTAAATAGTACACACTAACTCTGCCAAGTACGCACTAAAACTAACCCTAAATAGTACACACTAACTCTACCAAGTACGCATTAACTATAACCCTAAAAAGTACACACTAACCCGAAAAAGTATACACTAACCCTAAATAGTACACACTAACACTAAAAATAACACACTAATACTAAATAGTACACACTAACACTAACCCTAAATAGTACACACTAACCCTAAAAAGTACACACTAACCCTAAATAGTACACACTAACCCTAAAAAGTACACACTAACCCTAAAAAGTACACACTAACCCTAAAAAGTACATACTAAACCTAAACCTAGGAATGACACACTAGTGACTAAGACAAACTTTAAAATGTGAAATGCAGAAAATGAATTGCGTGAATAAAATATAATTTAATAATAGAACTGAAAGTCCAACTCCAGCCTCCGTTTCACCAGATGGAACACCTGATTTACTTAACAAAGGGCTCATCTGAATAGTGTGAAGCTGTCATCAAGACAAAGGAGGGATACCTTGAAGAACCACAAATATAACATATATTTTGATTTGGTTTTTGGTTACCATATGATTCCCTGTGTGTTATTTCATAGTTTTAATGTCTTCACTATTATTCTACAATGTAGAAAATAGTAAAAATAAAGAAAACCCGTTGAATGAGAAGGTGTCCAAACTGTTGACTGATACTGTACATTGTTTCCTAATTAATCAGAATAATTTTAATGCTCCAACATTTGAAATGTAACTTGGCCTGTTCCTGATAATTACAGGCATCCGCGAGGTGCCGCCAGGTGCCGCACCCGTATATAACCCTAATTATATGACTAACTATACAACCCTCTGATCACACCAGTATATAACCCTAATTATATGACTAACTATACAACCCTCTGATCACACCAGTATATAACCCTAATTATATGACTAACTATACAACCCTCTGATCACACCAGTATATAACCCTAATTATATGACTAACTATACAACCCTCTGATCACACCAGTATATAACCCTAATTATATGACTAACTATACAACCCTCTGATCACACCAGTATATAACCCTAATTATATGACTAACTATACAACCCTCTGATCACACCAGTATATAACCCTAATTAAATGACTAACTATACAACCCTCTGATCACACCAGTATATAACCCTAATTATATGACTAACTATACAACCCTCTGATCACACCAGTATATAACCCTAATTATATGACTAACTATACAACCCTCTGATCACACCAGTATATAACCCTAATTATATGACTAACTATACAACCCTCTGATCACACCAGTATATAACCCTAATTATATGACTAACTATACAACCCTCTGATCACACCAGTATATAACCCTAATTATATGACTAACTATACAACCCTCTGATCACACCAGTATATAACCCTAATTAAATGACTAACTATACAACCCTCTGATCACACCAGTATATAACCCTAATTATATGACTAACTATACAACCCTTTGATCACACCAGTATATAACCCTAATTATATGACTAACTATACAACCCTCTGATCACACCAGTATATAACCCTAATTAAATGACTAACTATACAACCCTCTGATCACACCAGTATATAACCCTAATTAAATGACTAACTATACAACCCTCTGATCACACCAGTATATAACCCTAATTATATGACTAACTATACAACCCTTTGATCACACCAGTATATAACCCTAATTATATGACTAACTATACAACCCTCTGATCACACCAGTATATAACCCTAATTAAATGACTAACTATACAACCCTCTGATCACACCCGTATATAACCCTAATTAAATGACTAACTATACAACCCTCTGATCACACCAGTATATAACCCTAATTATATGACTAACTATACAACCCTCTGATCACACCAGTATATAACCCTAATTATATGACTAACTATACAACCCTCTGATCACACCAGTATATAACCCTAATTATATGACTAACTATACAACCCTCTGATCACACCAGTATATAACCCTAATTATATGACTAACTATACAACCCTCTGATCACACCAGTATATAACCCTAATTAAATGACTAACTATACAACCCTCTGATCACACCAGTATATAACCCTAATTATATGACTAACTATACAACCCTTTGATCACACCAGTATATAACCCTAATTATATGACTAACTATACAACCCTCTGATCACACCAGTATATAACCCTAATTAAATGACTAACTATACAACCCTCTGATCACACCCGTATATAACCCTAATTAAATGACTAACTATACAACCCTCTGATCACACCAGTATATAACCCTAATTATATGACTAACTATACAACCCTCTGATCACACCAGTATATAACCCTAATTATATGACTAACTATACAACCCTCTGATCACACCAGTATATAACCCTAATTAAATGACTAACTATACAACCCTCTGATCACACCCATATATAACCCTAATTAAATGACTAACTATACAACCCTCTGATCACACCAGTATATAACCCTAATTATATGACTAACTATACAACCCTCTGATCACACCAGTATATAACCCTAATTATATGACTAACTATACAACCCTCTGATCACACCCGTATATAACCCTAATTAAATGACTAACTATACAACCCTCTGATCACACCCGTATATAACCCTAATTAAATGACTAACTATACAACCCTCTGATCACACCAGTATATAACCCTAATTAAATGACTAACTATACAACCCTCTGATCACACCCGTATATAACCCTAATTATATGACTAACTATACAACCCTCTGATCACACCAGTATATAACCCTAATTAAATGACTAACTATACAACCCTCTGATCACACCAGTATATAACCCTAATTAAATGACTAACTATACAACCCTCTGATCACACCAGTATATAACCCTAATTAAATGACTAACTATACAACCCTCTGATCACACCCATATATAACCCTAATTAAATGACTAACTATACAACCCTCTGATCACACCAGTATATAACCCTAATTATATGACTAACTATACAACCCTCTGATCACACCAGTATATAACCCTAATTATATGACTAACTATACAACCCTATGATCACACCAGTATATAACCATAATTATATGACTAACTATAGAACCCTCTGATCACACCAGTATATAACCCTAATTATATGACTAACTATAGAACCCTCTGATCACACCAGTATATATGTCACGACTTCCGCCGAAGTTGGCTCTCCTGCCCATTCGGGTGGTGCTCGGCGGTCGTCGTCACCGTCCTATTAGCCAACTATACACTATTTAACCCTCTGATCACACCAGTATATAACCCTAATTATGTGACTGACTTTAGAACCCTCTGATCACACCCATATATAACCCTAATTGTATGACTAACTATACAACACTCTGATCACACCAGTATATAACCCTAATTATATGACTAACTATAGAACCCTCTGATCACACCAGTATATATGTCACGACTTCCGCCGAAGTTGGCTCTCCTGCCCATTCGGGTGGTGCTCGGCGGTCGTCGTCACCGTCCTATTAGCCACTACTGATCCTTTTTTCGTGTATCTGTTGGTTTTGTCTAATTGGTTTCACCTGTGTGTTGTTTAGTTAATTAGTATCTGTATTTATGTAGGTTGTCCCGCCCTTGTGTTTTGTGCGGGATTGTTATTTTGTCATTTCGTTTTGTCTGTCGGTGTTTGCTGTTTTTTCTCCCGGTTATTTCTTTTCCCTGTTTTGGTGTTTTTCACCCTGTCTTGCTTTTGGGTTGTCTGTTGTTTTGTACACCGGAGAATAAACTTTATTATTCGCATTTCTGCTCTCTGCGCCTGATTCCACCCACCTTGACCAGACGTGACAGAATCCCGCACCTGACCATGGAATCAGCAGGAGCAGCAGCGTCTCCTCTCCCATCGATGGAAGAGAGGGTCCTCCATCATACCAGCGTGCTTCACCGGATTGGTTCTGCTATGGACCAAATGATGGAGAGAATGGATCGATGGGAGAGGAGTGGCCTCCCCACATCTTGTTTACCCACCCCTTCTCCAGCACCTCCTGTTCCTGCGACCTCATCTGGCTCTGGGGCTCTTCGGCTGACACTCCCAGGGGCGTTTGACGGATCGGCGGCTGGGTGCCAGGGTTTCCTCCTTCAGCTGGAATTATACCTGGCTACCGTGCATCCTGCTCCCTCTGGAGAGGAGAGCGTGTGCGCCCTCATCTCCTGCTTGACTGGGCGAGCCCTCGAGTGGGCTAACGCAGTTTGGAATGGTCCGGACTCTGCTAAGGATAATTACCCAGAGTTCACCCGCCGATTTCGAGCTGTTTTTGACCATCCACCCGAGGGTCGGGCGGCGGGTGAACGGCTGTTCCACCTGCGTCGGGAGACGAGGAGCGTACAGGATTTTGCCCTTGAGTTCAGGACTTTAGCAGCAGGAGCAGGATGGAACGACAGGACCTTGATTGATCATTTTAGATGTAGTCTCAGGGAGGACGTCCGCAGGGAGCTGGCATGTCGAGACACCACATTCACACTCGATGGTCTTATCGATCTGGCTATTCGTCTCGACAACTTGCTGGCTGCTCGCGGGCTTTCGGATCAGGTCCTGTCGTTTCCTATCCCCAGCCCCCCAGATCCTATCCCTATGGATTTGGGAGGTACAGCGTCAAGGAGGACTGGAGGAGGAGTATTCTCCTGCACCAGTTGTGGTCGACGAGGGCACACGTCAGACCGGTGCTGGAGAAACTCGTCAGGGAGACGGGAGGACAGGCAGAACACTGCTCGATCACCCCAGGTGAGTAAGCACCAAACTCATTCAGAGCCTCCTGTCGGTCATGTATTTGTATTAATTTCTTTCCGGGTTTTTCCCCATTTCTACAGCATAAGGCGCTAGTTGATTCAGGCGCAGCTGGGAATTTTATGGATCGTGGGTTTGCGTTGAGGCTAGGGATTCCCCTGGTGTCGTTAGAGCGACCTTTTCCCGTGCACTCCTTAGATAGCCGACCATTAGGGTCAGGGTTAATTAGGGAGGCTACGGTGCTGCTGGACATGGTAACGCAGGGTGATCATAAGGAGCAGATTAGCCTGTTCCTTATAGATTCACCTGCGTTTCCAGTGGTGTTGGGGGTTCCCTGGTTAGCTCAACACAACCCAGTGATTTTCTGGCGAGAGGGGGCTCTTAAGGGGTGGTCAGAGGAGTGTTCAGGTAGGTGCATAGGAGTTGCCGTTGGTGCGACCTCGGTGGAGAGTCCAGACCAAGTTTCCACCGTGCGCATTCCCTCTGAGTATGCCGATTTGGCTATCGTTTTCAGTAAAGGGAAGGCGACCCAATTACCACCTCATCGACGAGGACTGTGCGATAAACCTTCTGGAAAACGCTGCACTTCCTAGGAGTCACGTGTATCCATTGTCCCAGGAGGAGACAGTTGCGATGGAAACATATGTTTCCGAATCGCTGGGACAGGGATACATTCAGCCCTCCGTATCACCCGTCTCCTCAAGCTTCTTTTTTGTGAAGAAAAAGGATGGAGGTCTGCGTCCGTGTATTGATTATAGAGGTCTAAATTCCATCACAGTGGGGTTTAGTTACCCCCTACCTCTCATCGCTAAGGCAATGGAATCATTTCACGGGGCGCGATTCTTCACAAAACTGGACCTGAGGAGCGCGTATAATTTGGTACGTATTAAGAAGGGAGATGAGTGGAAAACCGCATTTAGTACTACCTCTGGTCATTATGAATACTGCGTCATGCCATACGGGTTGAAGAATGCTCCAGCCGTTTTCCAGTCTTTCGTAGATGAGATTCTCCGAGACCTGCTTGGGCAGGGAGTGGTAGTGTACATTGATGACATTTTGATTTATTCTGCCACACTCGCGGAGCATGTGTCTTTGGTGCGTAAAGTACTTGGGCGACTACTGGAGCATGACCTGTATTGCAAGGCGGAGAAATGTGAGTTTTTCAAACAGTCCGTTTCTTTCCTGGGGTATCGTATTTCCACCTCCGGGGTGGTGATGGAGGATGATCGCGTTACAGCCGTGCGTAATTGGCCGACTCCGACCACGGTGAAAGAAGTGCAGCGGTTTTTAGGGTTTGCCAATTACTACTGGAGGTTTATCCGGGGTTTTGGTCAGGTGGCTGCTCCCATCACCTCACTGCTGAAGGGAGGACCGGTGCGCTTGCGTTGGTCAGCAGAGGCGGATAGAGCTTTCAGTCGTCTGAAGGAGCTGTTCACCAACGCGCCCGTGTTGGCGCATCCGGACCCCTCTTTAGCTTTCATAGTGGAGGTGGATGCGTCCGAGGCTGGGGTTGGAGCCGTGCTGTCCCAACGCTCGGGTGTGCCATCCAAACTCCGCCCGTGTGCTTTCTATTCGAGCAAACTCAGCCCAGCGGAGCGAAACTATGATGTGGGAGACCGGGAGTTGTTAGCTATAATCAAGGCCCTGAAGGTGTGGAGACACTGGCTTGAGGGGGCTAAACACCCTTTTCTCATCTGGACTGACCATCGTAATCTCGAGTACATCCGGAAAGCTAAGAGACTAAATCCACGTCAGGCTAGATGGGCCATGTTTTTTACTAGGTTCCAGTTTACCCTCACTTATCGGCCAGGCTCCCAAAACACTAAAGCTGACGCACTGTCTCGCCTATATGATACCGAGGAACGGCTAGTAGAGCCAACTCCCATTATTCCACCGTCATGTCTCGTGGCACCGGTGATATGGGAGGTGGATGCTGAGATAGAGAGGGCCTCACGGTCAGAGCCGGCTCCTCCTAACTGTCCAGTTGGGTCCAAGTACGTGCCGAGGTTGGTCAGGGACAAGCTGATTAGGTGGGCTCATACTCTTCCCTCCTCGGGTCATCCTGGTATCAAGAGGACAGTGCAGTGTCTGAGAGGGAGATACTGGTGGCCCACACTGGCTAAAGACGTGAGATTTTATGTCTCCTCCTGCTCAGTGTGTGCTCAGAGCAAGGCTCCTCGGCACCTGCCTAGAGGTAAATTACAACCTCTCCCCGTTCCACAACGGCCGTGGACACGTTTATCGGTGGATTTTCTTACCGACCTTCCCCCGTCCCAGGGAAGTACTATGATCCTGGTCGTTGTGGATCGGTTTTCTAAGTCCTGTCGTCTCATTCCGTTGCCCGGTCTTCCTACGGCCCTGCAGACTGCTGAGGCTTTGTTTACCCATGTCTTCCGGCACTATGGGGTGCCTGAGGATATCGTTTCTGATCGGGGTCCCCAATTTACGTCAAGAGTGTGGAGGGCATTTATGGAGAGACTGGGGGTCTCAGTTAGCTTAACCTCAGGTTTTCACCCCGAGAGTAATGGGCAGGTGGAGCGCGTTAATCAGGACGTAGGCAGGTTTCTGCGGTCCTATTGTCGGGACTGGCCTGGTGAGTGGGCAAGGTATGTTCCATGGTCCGAACTAGCCCAGAACTCCTTACGCCACTCCTCTACTAACTTGTCTCCTTTTGAGTGTGTGTTAGGTTACCAGCCGGTCCTGGCTCCATGGCATCAGAGTCAGACCGAGGCTCCTGCGGTGGAGGAATGGGTACAGCGCTCCAAGGACACCTGGAAAGCCGTTCAGGACTCATTACGGTTAGCGGGAGAGCGGCAGAAGAGGAACGCTGACCAGCACCGCAGTGAGACCCCCGTGTTTGCACCGGGGGACAGGGTCTGGCTCTCGACCCGAAACCTGTCTCTCCGTCTGCCCTGTCGGAAGCTGGGGCCGCAGTGTGTAGGGCCGTTTAAAATCCTGAGGAGAATAAACGAGGTGTGTTATAGGTTACAGCTTCCTAGGTATTATCGTATTAACCCCTCGTTTCATGTGTCTCTCCTTAGGCCGGTGGTGGCTGGTCCCCTGCAAGAAGGTGAGGTGCCTGAGGTGCCTGAGGTCCCGGCTGTTCGACGCATTCTAGATTCGAGACGCCGGGTGGGGGCCTACAGTACCTCGTGGATTGGGAGGGGTACGGTCCGGAGGAGAGATGCTGGGTTCCGGTGAAGGATATTTTGGATCCTTCCCTCTTGAGTGATTTCCACCGTCTCCACCCGGATCGCCCAGCACCTCGTCCTCCGGGTCGTCCTCGAGGACGATGGCGGCGCGCTGCGGGAGCCGCGCGTCAAGGGGGGTACTGTCACGACTTCCGCCCGGTTGGCTCTCCTGCCCATTCGGGTGGTGCTCGGCGGTCGTCATCACCGTCCTATTAGCCACTACTGATCCTTTTTTCGTGTATATGTTGGTTTTGTCTAATTGGTTTCACCTGTGTGTTGTTTAGTTAATTAGTATCTGTATTTATGTAGGTTGTCCCGCCCTTGTGTTTTGTGCGGGATTGTTATTTTGTCATTTCGTTTTGTCTGTCAGTGTTTGCTGTTTTTTCTCCCGGTTATTTATTTTCCCTGTTTTGGTGTTTTTCACCCTGTCTTGCTTTTGGGTTGTCTGTTGTTTTGTACACCAGAGAATAAACTTTATTATTCGCATTTCTGCTCTCTTCGCCTGATTCCACCCACCTTGACCAGACGTGACAATATAACCCTAATTATATGACTAACTATAGAACCCTCTGATCACACCAGTATATAACCCTAATTATGTGACTAACTATACAACCCTCTGATCACACCCGTATATAACCCTAATTAAATGACTAACTGTACAACCCTATGATCACACCAGTATATAACCATAATTATATGACTGACTATACAACCCTCTGATCACACCAGTATATAACCCTAATTATATGACTAACTATACAACCCTCTGACCACACCAGTATATAACCCTAATTATATGACTAACTATACAACCCTCTGACCACACCAGTATATAACCCTAATTATATGACTAACTATACAACCCTCTGATCACACCAGTATATAACCCTAATTATATGACTAACTATACAACCCTCTGATCACACCAGTATATAACCCTAATTATATGACTAACTATACAACCCTCTGATCACACCAGTATATAACCCTAATTATGTGACTAACTATAGAACCCTCTGATCACACCAGTATATAACCCTAATTATATGACTAACTATACTATACAACCCTCTGATCACACTAGTATATAACCCTAATTATATGACTAACTATACAACCCTCTGATCACACCAGTATATAACCCTAATTATGTGACTAACTATACTCTGTTCCATGCCCTATGTGGCTCAGACCACTGTGCTTGCAACACCAAGAGTCATGGGTTTGTTTCCTGTTAACCCAAAAGAAAAGGGATTCTTGAATGTCCTTCCTTTTGGACTAAAGTGCGTGTTACCTGCTCGTTGGTTCTGGTCCAGAAGATAGCCAATGAGAAGACAGCGGTAACGGGTGGAGCCAGGTAACTGGTCACTGATTGGATGTAAACGTAGAGCTGTCCGCTATTGGCTGACTGCAGGATTGGAATCCACACCACACTTATCACCACCAGAATCACTGTTACTATCCTACACACACACACACACACACACACACACACACACACACACACACACACACACACACACACACACACACACACACACACACACACACACACACACACACACACACACACACACACAGTGGAGATTTAGGAACCGTATACAATGACATTATCTCTAAGAATAGAACCTAATAGAACCTGTCTAAGCAGTAGCTGTTCCTATATGAGTGACTGACCTGCCCACCAATAGCAGCTGTTCCTGTGTGAGTGACTTACCTGCCGACCAATAGCAGCTCCCGTTCCGAGGCGTACGCGCGGTACTTCTTCCAGATGTCCATGGTGAAGAGCGTGGAGGAGGAGTTAAAGATAGAGGTCAACGATGACATCAGAGCCGCCATCATCACTGCTATCATCAGCCCCCGCAGACCTACACACACACACACATGGAATCATCAGCCCCCGTAGACCAACACACACACACATGGAATCATCAGCCCCCGTAGACCAACACACACACACACATGGAATCATCAGCCCCACAGACCTACACACACACACATGGAATCATCAGCCCCACAGACCTACACACACACACACATGGAATACACACAGGTTAGGGTTAGGGTTAGAGGTTAGGGTTAGGGGTTAGTGTACGGGTTAGAGGTAACCCTTATTGACTCGTTTTAATCCACATCCTCATTCAAGGCACAGGGCTGAGGGTTCAGTTCTTGTCAATCTGGTGTCTATTCCAATTCAAGCCAACCCCATGGTATTGTCTATTCCAATCCAAGCCAACCCCACGGTATTGTCTATTCCAATTCAAGCCAACCCCACGGTATTGTCTATTCCAATTCAAGCCCGTGGTATTGTCTATTCCAATCCAAGCCAACCCCACGGTAATGTCTATTCCAATCCAACCCCATGGTATTGTCTATTCCAATTCAAGCCCATGGTATTGTCTATTCCAATCCAAGCCAACCCCACGGTATTGTCTATTCCAATTCAAGCCCATGGTATTGTCTATTCAAATTCAAGCCCATGGTATTGTCTATTCCAATTCAAGCCCATGGTATTGTCTATTCCAATTCAAGCCCATGGTATTGTCTATTCAAATTCAAGCCCATGGTATTGTCTATTCCAATTCAAGCCTAGCCTGTGGTATTGTCTATTCCAATTCAAGCCCATGGTATTGTCTATTCCAATTCAAGCCCGTGGTATTGTCTATTCCGATTCAAGCCAACCCCATGGTATTGTCTATTCCAATTCAAGCCCATGGTATTGTCTATTCCAATTCAAGCCCATGGTATTGTCTATTCCAATTCAAGCCCATGGTATTGTCTATTCCAATTCAAGCCCATGGTATTGTCTATTCCAATTCAAGGCCATGGTATTGTCTATTCCAATTCAAGCCCATGGTATTGTCTATTCCAATTCAAGCCCATGGTATTGTCTATTCCAATTCAAGCCCATGGTATTGTCTATTCCAATTCAAGCCCATGGTATTGTCTATTCCAATTCAAGCCCATGGTATTGTCTATTCCAATTCAAGCCCATGGTATTGTCTATTCCAATTCAAGCCCATGGTATTGTCTATTCCAATTCAAGCCCATGGTATTGTCTATTCCAATTCAAGCCAACCCCGTGGTATTGTCTATTCCAATTCAAGCCCATGGTATTGTCTATTCCGATTCAAGCCAACCCCATGGTATTGTCTATTCCAATTCAAGCCCATGGTATTGTCTATTCCAATTCAAGCCCATGGTATTGTCTATTCCAATCCAAGCCCATGGTATTGTCTATTCCAATTCAAGCCAACCCCGTGGTGTTGGTCTGATTCTTCTGTTATGTACTTGAGTGAAGACCCAAAAGCGGTTTTAACAGAAAACAGAGTTCTTTAATGAAAAAACAGGAATGGCATAAATCCTCTTCCAACGTAGTCAATGGAACAAAAAGAACGTTAGTATAATGCAGGATGCACCTGCCAGGCAGACTCCGACAGGATAGGACAAGGTGGAAGCAAACGCGACGACAGCTTGCTTCTGGCATCAAAAACACAAACAAGAATCAGACACTGAAAGTAGCAGGAACAGAGAGAGAAATAGAGACCTAATCAGAGGGGAAGAGAGAACAGGTGTGAAAGAGTGAATGAGCTAGTTAGGGGAGATGTAGAACAGCTGAAGAATGAGAGACAGAGAAGGTAACCTAAAAAGACCAGCAGAGAGAGACAGAGTGAAGAGAAAGGACAGGAACAGACATAACAAGACATGACACGTGGTATTGTCTATTCCAATTCAAGCCCATGGTATTGTCTATTCCAATTCAAGTTCATGGTATATTGTCTATTCCAATCCAAGCCCATGGTATTGTCTATTCCAATTCAAGCCAACCCCGTGGTATTGTCTATTCCAATTCAAGCCCATGGTATTGTCTATTCCAATTCAAGTTCATGGTATATTGTCTATTCCAATTCAAGCCCATGGTATTGTCTATTCCAATTCAAGCCAACCCCACGGTATTGTCTATTCCAATTCAAGCCCATGGTATTGTCTATTCCAATCCAAGCCCGTGGTATTGTCTATTCCAATTCAAGCCCATGGTATTGTCTATTCCAATTCAAGCCCATGGTATTGTCTATTCCAATCCAAGCCCGTGGTATTGTCTATTCCAATTCAAGCCAACCCCACGGTATTGTCTATTCCAATTCAAACCCATGGTATTGTCTATTCCAATTCAAGCCCGTGGTATTGTCTATTCCAATTCAAGCCAACCCCACGGTATTGTCTATTCCAATTCAAGCCCATGGTATTGTCTATTCCAATCCAAGCCCGTGGTATTGTCTATTCCAATTCAAGCCAACCCCACGGTATTGTCTATTCCAATTCAAGCCCATGGTATTGTCTATTCCAATCCAAGCCCGTGGTATTGTCTATTCCAATTCAAGCCAACCCCATGGTATTGTCTATTCCAATTCAAGCCCATGGTATTGTCTATTCCAATTCAAGCCCATGGTATTGTCTATTCCAATCCAAGCCTGTGGTATTGTCTATTCCAATTCAAGCCCATGGTATTGTCTATTCCAATTCAAGCCCACGGTATTGTCTATTCCAATTCAAACCCATGGTATTGTCTATTCCAATTCAAGCCCGTGGTATTGTCTATTCCAATTCAAGCCAACCCACGGTATTGTCTATTCCAATTCAAGCCCATGGTATTGTCTATTCCAATCCAAGCCCGTGGTATTGTCTATTCCAATTCAAGCCAACCCCACGGTATTGTCTATTCCAATTCAAGCCCATGGTATTGTCTATTCCAATCCAAGCCCGTGGTATTGTCTATTCCAATTCAAGCCAACCCCATGGTATTGTCTATTCCAATTCAAGCCCATGGTATTGTCTATTCCAATTCAAGCCCATGGTATTGTCTATTCCAATCCAAGCCTGTGGTATTGTCTATTCCAATTCAAGCCCATGGTATTGTCTATTCCAATTCAAGCCCATGGTATTGTCTATTCCAATTCAAGCCCATGGTATTGTCTATTCCAATCCAAGCCTGTGGTATTGTCTATTCCAATTCAAGCCCATGGTATTGTCTATTCCAATTCAAGCCCATGGTATTGTCTATTCCAATTCAAGCCTAGCCTGTGGTATTGTCTATTCCAATCCATTCTACACCACCTAGAGACATTCTACACAACCCAGAGAAATGACTAATACATTCTACACCACCCGGACACATTCTACACCACCCAGAGACATGACTGATACATTCGACACCACCCAGAGACATTCTACACAACCCAGAGACATGACTAATACATTCTACACCACCTAGAGACACATTCTACACCACCCAGAGACATGACAAATACATTCTACACCACCCAGAGACATGACAGATACATTCTACACCAGCCAGAACATTCTACACCACCTAGAGACATTCTACACCACCCAGAGACATGACAGATACATTCTACACCACCCAGAGACATTCTACACAACCCAGAGACATGACTAATACATTCTACACCACCCGGACACATTCTACACCACCCAGAGACATGACTGATACATTCTACACCACCTATAGACATTCTACACCACCCAGAGACATGACTGATACATCCTACACCACCCAGAGAAATTCTACACAACCCAGAGACATGACTAATACATTCTACACCACCCGGACACATTCTACACCACCCAGAGACATGACTGATACATTCTACACCACCCAGAGACATGACAGATACATTCTACACCACCCAGAGACATTCTACACAACCCAGAGACATGACGGATACATTCTACACCACCCAGAGACATTCTACATAACCCGGATACATGACTGATACATTCTACACCACGCAGAGACATGACTGATACATTTTACACCACCCAGGGACATTCTACACCACCCAGAGACATGACTGATACATCCTACACCACCCAGAGACATGACTGATACATTCTACACCACCCAGGGATATTCTACACCACGCAGAGACATGACTGATACATTTTACACCACTTAGGGACATTCTACACCACCCAGAGACATGACTGATACATTCTACACCACCCAGGGACATTCTACACCACCCAGACATGACTGATACATTCTACACAACCCAGAGACATTACAGATACATTTTACACCACCCAGAGACATGACAGATACATTCTACACCACCAAGGGACATTCTACACCACCCAGAGACATGACTGATACATTCTACACCACCCAGGGACATTCTACACCACCCAGACATGACTGATACATTCTACACAACCCAGAGACATTACAGATACATTTTACACCACCCAGAAAATGACAGATACATTCTACACCACCCAGGGACATTCTACACCACCCAGACATGACGGATACATTCTACAACACCCAGAGACATGACTGATACATTCTACACCACCCAGATACATTCTACACCACCCAGAGACATGACGGATACATTCTACACCACCAAGAGACATTCTACACCACCCAGAGACATTCTACACCACCAAGATACATTCTACACCACCCAGAGACATTCTACACCACCCAGAGACATGACGGATACAATCTACACCACCAAGAGACATTCTACACCACCCAGAGACATTCTACACCACCCAGAGACATTCTACACCACCCGGAGACATGACGGATACATTCTACACCACCAAGAGACATTCTACACCACCCAGAGACATTCTACACCACCCAGAGACATTCTACACCACCCAGAGACATGACGGATACATTCTACACCACCCAGGGACATGACTGATACATTCTACCCCACCCAGAGACATTCTACACCACCAAAACATGACTGATACATTCTACACCGCCCAGGGACATGACAAATACATTCTACACCACCCAGAGACATTTTACACCACCCAGACATGACGGATACATTCTACACCACCCAGACATGACGGATACATTCTACACCACCCAGACATGACGGATACATTCTACACCACACAGACATGACAGATACATTCTACACCACCCAGACATGACAGATACATTCTACACCAGGCTTTTACACATACAGCATTACACACACCCACTCACCGCTGGGCATGAGTTCGATGACCAGTTTGGGGAAGGCGATGTTGGAGCAGCCCACCTCCGCTCCACACACCCTCACACACTCTTCTGGGTCCACACACCCCACCGAGTCTGGAACACACAGTTATTACCCTGGTTATAATGTCTATGATTATTATACACCATTATTACCCTGGTTATAATGTCTATGATTATTATACACCATTATTACCCTGGTTATAATGTCTATGATTATTACACACCATTATTACCCTGGTTAAAATGTCTATGATTATTATACACAATTATTATTACCCTGGTTATAATGTCTATGATTATTATACACCATTATTACCCTGGTTATAATGTCTATGATTATTATACACCATTATTACCCTGGTTATAATGTCTATGATTATTATACATCATTATTACCCTGGTTATAATGTCTATGATTATTATACATCATTATTACCCTGGTTATAATGTCTATGATTATTATACACCATTATTACCCTGGTTATAATGTCTATGATTATTATACACCATTATTACCCTGGTTATAATGTCTATGATTATTATACACCATTATTACCCTGGTTATAATGTCTATGATTATTACACACCATTATTACCCTGGTTAAAATGTCTATGATTATTATACACAATTATTATTACCCTGGTTATAATGTCTATGATTATTACACACAATTATTACACCAGCAGTATGGTCTCAGAACAGCTCCTCTCCTAAAGGACACCAGCAGTATGGTCTCAGAACAGCTCCCCTCCTAAAGGACACCAGCAGTATGGTCTCAGAACAGCTCCCCTCCTTTGTAAAGGACACCAGCAGTATGGTCTCAGAACAGCTCCCCTCCTAAAGGACACCAGCAGTATGGTCTCAGAACAGCTCCCCTCCTAAAGGACACCAGCAGTATGGTCTCAGAACAGCTCCCCTCCTAAAGGACACCAGCAGTATGATCTCAGAACAGCTCCCCTCCTAAAGGACACCAGCAGTATGGTCTCAGAACAGCTCCCCTCCTAAAGGACACCAGCAGTATGGTCTCAGAACAGCTCCCCTCCTAAAGGACACCAGCAGTATGGTCTCAGAACAGCTCCCCCTCCTAAAGGACACCAGCAGTATGATCTCAGAACAGCTCCCCTCCTAAAGGACACCAGCAGTATGGTCTCAGAACAGCTCCCCACCTAAAGGACACCAGCAGTATGGTCTCAGAACAGCTCCCCTCCTAAAGGACACCAGCAGTATGGTCTCAGAACAGCTCCCCTCCTAAAGGACACCAGCAGTATGGTCTCAGAACAGCTCCCCTCCTAAAGGACACCAGCAGTATGGTCTCAGAACAGCTCCCCTCCTAAAGGACACCAGCAGTATGATCTCTATTATTGAATCTCTTGATCCTCTCCCTGAGAATACCTTGTTAGTTACTTTTGATGTTGAGTCGTTATACACTAATATTCCACACGAGGGCGGTATTGAAGCTATGGAACATTTTCTTCTGCAACGTGACCCTAATGAACTACCTTCCAGTCCCTGCATTATAACAGTGGCTGAAATAGTACTCACACACAACTATTTCATGTTTCTACATGATTACTTTATTCAGACGAAGGGTACTGTGGAGAGAGTAGCAAGTTTTAAGTTCCTCGGCATACACATCACAGACAAACTGAATTGGTCCACTCACACAGACAGCATCGTGAAGAAGGCGCAGCAGCGCCTCTTCAACCTCAGGAGGCTGAAGAAATTCGGCTTGTCACCAAAAGCACTCACAAACTTCTACAGATGCACAATCGAGAGCATCCTGGCGGGCTGTATCACCGCTGGTACGGCAACTGCTCCGCCCTCAACCGTAAGGCTCTCCAGAGGGTAGTGAGGTCTGCACAACGCATCACCGGGGGCAAACTACCTGCCCTCCAGGACACCTACACCACCCAATGTTACAGGAAGGCCATAAAGATCATCAAGGACATCAACCACCCGAACCACTGCCTGTTCACCCCGCTATCATCCAGAAGGCGAGGTCAGTACAGGTGCATCAAAGCTGGGACCGAGAGACTGAAAAACAGCTTCTATCTCAAGGCCATCAGACTGTTAAACAACCACCACTAACATTGAGTGGCTGCTGCCAACACACTGACACTGACTCAACTCCAGCCACTTTAATAATGGGAATTGATGGGAAATGATGTAAATATATCACTAGCCACTTTAAACAATGCTACCTTATATAATGTTACTTACCCTACATTATTCATGCATACATATATACTGTACTCTATATCATCGACTGCATCCTTATGTAATACATGTATCACTAGCCACTTTAACTATGCCACTTTGTTTACATACTCATCTCATATGTATATACTGTACTCGATACCATCTACTGTATCTTGCCTATGCTGCTCTGTACCATCACTCATTCATATATCCTTATGTACATATTCTTTATCCCCTTACACTGTGTATAAGACAGTAGTTTAGGAATTGTTAGTTAGATTACTTGTTGGTTATTACTGCATTGTCGGAACTAGAAGCACAAGCATTTCGCTACACTCGCATTAACATCTGCTAACCATGTGTATGTGACAAATAAAAATTTGATTTGATTTGATACTGCTATGGGATCTCCCATGGCTCCTAACTATGGGTACTGCTATGGGATCCCCCATGGCTCCTAACTAAGGGTACTGCTATGGGATCCCCCATGGCTCCTAACTAAGGGTACTGCTATGGGATCCCCATGGCTCCTAACTATGGGTACTGCTATGGGATCCCCCATGGCTCCTAACTATGGGTACTGCTATGGGATCCCCCATGGCTCCTAACTAAGGGTACTGCTATGGGATCCCCCATGGCTCCTAACTATGGGTACTGCTATGGGATCCCCCATGGCTCCTAACTAAGGGTACTGCTATGGGATCCCCCATGGCTCCTAACTATGGGTACTGCTATGGGATCCCCCAAGGCTCCTAACTAAGGGTACTGCTATGGGATCCCCCATGGCTCCTAACTATGGGTACTGCTATGGGATCCCCCATGGCTCCTAACTAAGGGTACTGCTATGGGATCCCCCATGGCTCCTAACTAAGGGTACTGCTATGGGATCCCCCATGGCTCCTAACTATGGGTACTGCTATGGGATCCCCATGGCTCCTAACTAAGGGTACTACTATGGGATCCCCATGGCTCCTATAAGGGTACTGCTATGGGATCCCCCATGGCTCCTAACTAAGGGTACTGCTATGGGATACCCCATGGCTCTTAACTATGTTAATTTGTATGTGGGTTACATGAAGAAACAGTCTATTTTCAACCCTCTCAAAAATGTTTTCTTGCCTCAAATCACTATTTGGAAACGGTATATTGATGATATTTTTGTTCTGCGGAGGGGTGATGCCAAACAGCTCCAGGCGTTCCATGCTTTTCTTAACTCCTGTTCTGAACATGTGAGATTTACTATGCAATCTGACACACGTCAAATCAGTTTCCTTGATCTTGTGTGAAGATAATGTTCTATACACTGATCTTTACAGGAAACCTACTGATCATAGCAGTTTGTTGGGGCTGATAGTTGTCACCCACTTCCCTTGAGAAACAGTTTGCCCTACAGCCGATTCTGTCGAATCAAAAGAATTTGCAAAAAACAATCAGATTTCGACAGCAATATGACTGAGACCCAAAGAAAGTTCAAGGAGAGGGGCTACAAGAATGATCAGATTAATATTGCCATTGAGAAAATTCAAAACAAAACGAGACATGACCTTTTTCAAGGTCAGTCTCGCAAAAAGACTCATTCTTGTATTCTAACTACCCGCTATTCAAAGTGCTCTGAACAAATTAAGGGAATTGGCACATTCTAAAATCCGATGACAGTATCGGTAATGTGTTTTCAGACCTTCCCTTGGTCGTATTCTCGCTGGGCAGAAGCCTCAGAGACCAGTTGGTACACTCTGATTTACCACCCCAAGATATCCCTGAACAACGTCTATTTGCGCCCCTACTGGATGGAAACTACAAATGTAATGGCTGTGCTCAATGCAATGGCACTTATAAATGTAGATCCTTCAAACACCCACAAACAGGGAAATCGATCCAAATTAAAGGTGTTATTACGTGCTCCACTAAGGCAGATATTAATCTTATAACTTGTCCTTGTGGTAATGATGTGGGTAAAACAAAGCGCAAATTAAAAGTACGTATCTCAGAGCATCGTAGCACCACTAGGTGTAAAACCTTTACTTACCCAGTTGCGGCCCACTTCTTGGAGTCAGGCCACTCGATTTCGTCTCTGCGTTATATTGACATCGAACATGTCACCCTCCCTAGGAAAGGGGTGACCTTGATAATTTATTGTTCAAACGAGAGGCTGCCTGGATCTTTAATTTAAAGACCCTTGCGCCCTTCGGTCTCAACGTAGACTTTGATCTGAAGACATTCTTGTGATTATAGTGACTTTGCCATTGTAATTGTTTGTAAGCTTGTGTAGTCAAATTAATCTATGATCGTATGCTATCCATTAGTTGTTTGTATGCTGTTCTTTGTATGCCATTTTAATATTTGATTATTAACCAATGATATTAGGCCACTCTTGGCCATGATTACAGACCCCTGTGTCTTTTGACACTATATAAACGAGTCATCCCGCAGTGTTTGTGATTATACCCTGATGAAGACAGCTTGGCTGTCGAAACGGCTCTCTTTTATCTTCTAGTTTTCTACTCCGCTAGCCAGCACCTCGCCGAAATAGGTGTGCATTTCTTTTACAATGATTATTATACACCATTATTACCCTGGTTTTAATGTCTATGATTATTATACACACCATTATTACCCTGGTTATAATGTCTATGATTATTATACACCATTATTACCCTGGTTATAATGTCTATGATTATTATACACCATTATTACCCTGGTTTCAATGTCTATGATTACTATACACAATTATAACCCTCGTTCCATTGGAAATGAATGTACTTCTGGTGAACCAAAATGTAACACTGTCGGTGTGAACAGTGGATTATTATACACCATTATTACCCTGGCGGTGGTGATCTTTATAACAGTGGCGGTGGTGATCTTTATACCAGTGGGGGTGGTGATCTTTATACCAGTGGGGGTGGTGATCTTTATAACAGTGGCGGTGGTGATCTTTATACCAGTGGGGGTGGTGATCTTTATAACAGTGGCGGTGGTGATCTTTATAATTACAAAAAAAGTCGATTCTGACTAAAGCTGGATACCTTCTAGCCACGACACATGAGGCGGGGTTATAGTGTTTCTAGGTTCTCTCTCTATTATTTACTGACCCACTAACCGGACACTCCGCCCTCGAGTCCCCGGTGAGAACAGCTTCCGTTACAGAGTTCACAGCTCGAGTTACAGACAGACACGCTAGATCTCTCCGCGATACAGGATAATTAGCGGTTATTAACTATCGTTATTATTAACCGTTCGTTTTGTATTTGGGACTTTGTCTACAAAAGGACAAGATACTTTTTGAAGAAACTCCGCAGAGTTGTGTCTCAAAACTGCTTCAACTGTCAACAGTTTTCTGGAGGAACTAAACGGGATCTAGGAAGTGCCTCGCTTCCAGTACAATAGAACCGAGAGAAAAGTTTTTAACCGCAGACAGACGAGACTTTTTTTGAAAAGAGTCTCGTCATCAGAATAGTTGAACAAGTCACCCACGTCCGTCTGGATTAAAGCTGCTGCTGTTTGAAAAGATCCTCTGACTCACACGAACACACTTCCCCGGTGCTCGACCGGGCGTGGCGGGGTGGGGAAGTTTGTCCCGGTTTACCTGTGTCTGCGTGTTTGTTCATGAGATGTGGTTTGAGGCTCCACTGGGAGATGAACCCGTGATAATCTCACAGAGACATTTCACATTCAGCCTGTAACTATATACTTCTGCTCAATTCTATTGCGTTTTACAACACGAGGAGACGCACGGACTCAATTTGGACGACCGGTAGTTTATATGGTGCTGCTGATTAACTAGTCGGTCTCGGTTTCTTTCGGCTTTGAGGAGAAAAGTCGCCGTTTTATTTATTATAAACCTTATTCGTGTTTTATGGGACAAATCGTGGGAAGCTGGTGTACACGGATACGAATACAACATGAGTTGAGACAGTTGAACTCTTGTAGGAAAGGTTTGGTAAATCTCCCGGTTCAACCGTGGGATTGTATATTTAATGTTCTTCAGTAACACTCGGTCGGTAATATCTGTTGGGTTTATATATTATTGATCCGTCAGTGATTATCAGTTAGGTATTGATAAAGCGTAGCGCCATGGCTCTGTCTCAGGTGCAGTGTCTCGATGAGCATCACATCAACTGGCGCGTGACCGAGTCCAAACCCGAGTTCTTCTACAGCGAGGACCAGCGGCTCGCGCTCGAGGCTCTGCTGACCGGGGGGCGAGAGGCCTTTAGCAGCTACCTCAGTGAACATGACCTCCGACACTTCCTGTCTGAACCGGAGCTCCTGCGGCTGGCGCGCACCGTGGAGGCCTACCGGCCTGGAAGCGAGCACCTCAAGGCCGAGGCTGGAGCGGGCAGCGCGTCCCCGAAGGAGTATGACGGGGGCAATGGGCCACTGTCATTACAGTACTGGCCCGACCGCTCTGAAGGTTCTATACCCGACCTGGACCTGGGCTGGCCCGACGCCGTGTCATACCGAGGAGTGACACGTGTCAACGTGCACACTCAGCCCCCAGCTGATGGACAAACACACATCAAGGAGGTGGTCCGGAAGGCTATATCACAGGCTCAGAAGGTAGACTACCCACAGTACAGACTATAGACTATATCACAGGCTCAGAAGGTAGACTACCCACAGTACAGACTATAGACTATATCACAGGCTCAGAAGGTAGACTACACACAGTACAGACTATAGACTATATCACAGGCTCAGAAGGTAGACTACCCACAGTACAGACTATAGACTATATCACAGGCTCAGAAGGTAGACTACCCACAGTATAGACTATAGACTATATCACAGGCTCAGAAGGTAGACTGCACACAGTACAGACTATAGACTATATCACAGGCTCAGAAGGTAGACTACACACAGTACAGACTATAGACTATATCACAGGCTCAGAAGGTAGACTACCCACAGTACAGACTATAGACTATATCACAGGCTCAGAAGGTAGACTACACACAGTACATACTATAGACTATATCACAGGCTCAGAAGGTAGACTACCCACAGTACAGACTATAGACTATATCACAGGCTCAGAAGGTAGACTACCCACAGTACAGACTATAGACTATATCACAGGCTCAGAAGGTAGACTACACACAGTACAGACTATAGACTATATCACAGGCTCAGAAGGTAGACTACCCACAGTACAGACTATAGACTATATCACAGGCTCAGAAGGTAGACTACCCACAGTATAGACTATAGACTATATCACAGGTTCAGAAGGTAGACTACCCACAGTACAGACTATAGACTATATCACAGGCCCAGAAGGTAGACTACCCACAGTACAGACTATAGACTATATCACAGGCTCAGAAGGTAGACTACACACAGTACAGACTATAGACTATATCACAGGCTCAGAAGGTAGACTACACACAGTACAGACTATAGACTATATCACAGGCTCAGAAGGTAGACTACACACAGTATAGACTATAGACTATATCACAGGCTCAGAAGGTAGACTACACACAGTACAGACTATAGACTATATCACAGGCTCAGAAGGTAGACTACACACAGTACAGACTATAGACTATATCACAGGCTCAGAAGGTAGACTACCCACAGTACAGACTATAGACTATATCACAGGCTCAGAAGGTAGACTACCCACAGTACAGACTATAGACTATATCACAGACTCAGAAGGTAGACTACACACAGTATAGACTATATCACAGGCTCAGAAGGTAGACTACCCACAGTACAGACTATAGACTATATCACAGGCTCAGAAGGTAGACTACACACAGTACAGACTATAGACTATATCACAGGCTCAGAAGGTAGACTACACACAGTACAGACTATAGACTATATCACAGGCCCAGAAGGTAGACTACACACAGTACAGACTATAGACTATATCACAGGCCCAGAAGGTAGACTACCCACAGTACAGACTATAGACTATATCACAGGCTCAGAAGGTAGACTACCCACAGTACAGACTATAGGACTATATCACAGGCTCAGAAGGTAGACTACACACAGTACAGACTATAGACTATATCACAGGCTCAGAAGGTAGACTACACACAGTACAGACTATAGACTATATCACAGGCTCAGAAGGTAGACTACACACAGTACAGACTATAGACTATATCACAGGCTCAGAAGGTAGACTACACACAGTACAGACTATAGACTATATCACAGGCTCAGAAGGTAGACTACCCACAGTACAGACTATAGACTATATCACAGGCTCAGAAGGTAGACTACACACAGTACAGACTATAGACTATATCACAGGCCCAGAAGGTAGACTACACACAGTACAGACTATAGACTATATCACAGGCTCAGAAGGTAGACTACCCACAGTACAGACTATAGACTATATCACAGGCTCAGAAGGTAGACTACACACAGTACAGACTATAGACTATATCACAGGCTCAGAAGGTAGACTACACACAGTACAGACTATAGACTATATCACAGGCCCAGAAGGTAGACTACACACAGTACAGACTATAGACTATATCACAGGCCCAGAAGGTAGACTACCCACATATAACATATAGATGGGTCAGGGTTATAACCACTGTGTGTCTGTTCTCCAGGTTATAGCAGTAGTAATGGATCAGTTTAGTGATGTTGACATAAGGACCTGTTAGATGGGTCAGGGTTATAACCACTGTGTGTCTGTTCTCCAGGTTATAGCAGTAGTAATGGATCAGTTTAGTGATGTTGACATAAGGACCTGTTAGATGGGTCAGGGTTATAACCACTGTGTGTCTGTTCTCCAGGTTATAGCAGTAGTAATGGATCAGTTTAGTGATGTTGACATAAGGACCTGTTAGATGGGTCAGGGTTATAACCACTGTGTGTCTGTTCTCCAGGTTATAGCAGTAGTAATGGATCAGTTTAGTGACGTTGACATAAGGACCTGTTAGATGGGTCAGGGTTATAACCACTGTGTGTCTGTTCTCCAGGTTATAGCAGTAGTAATGGATCAGTTTAGTGACGTTGACATAAGGACCTGTTAGATGGGTCAGGGTTATAACCACTGTGTGTCTGTTCTCCAGGTTATAGCAGTAGTAATGGATCAGTTTAGTGATGTTGACATAAGGACCTGTTAGATGGGTCAGGGTTATAACCACTGTGTGTCTGTTCTCCAGGTTATAGCAGTAGTAATGGATCAGTTTAGTGACGTTGACATGAGGACCTGTTAGATGGGTCAGGGTTATAACCACTGTGTGTCTGTTCTCCAGGTTATAGCAGTAGTAATGGATCAGTTTAGTGACGTTGACATGAGGACCTGTTAGATGGGTCAGGGTTATAACCACTGTGTGTCTGTTCTCCAGGTTATAGCAGTAGTAATGGATCAGTTTAGTGATGTTGACATAAGGACCTGTTAGATGGGTCAGGGTTATAACCACTGTGTGTCTGTTCTCCAGGTTATAGCAGTAGTAATGGATCAGTTTAGTGATGTTGACATAAGGACCTGTTAGATGGGTCAGGGTTATAACCACTGTGTGTCTGTTCTCCAGGTTATAGCAGTAGTAATGGATCAGTTTAGTGACGTTGACATAAGGACCTGTTAGATGGGTCAGGGTTATAACCACTGTGTGTCTGTTCTCCAGGTTATAGCAGTAGTAATGGATCAGTTTAGTGACGTTGACATCTACAAGGACCTGTTAGATGCGGCCTATAAGAGAAGAGTTCCTGTCTACATCGTCATCGACACATCTGCTGTTTCCTGCTTCCTGGACATGTGTTGTAGAGCCAACATGCACCAGGGACACCTCAAGGTAACACACACACACACACACACACACACACACAAAGGGTTTCAAATACTTGTAAAATAATTGCAATTCTTTATCTGTACGTGTTTGAGCTTGCCTGGCTTAAAGGTAGACTTTGTGAAATGATGTTGAACAGCACCGGAGATATTAAGATGAGCGAGATGCAACACTGCGTTCTCAAACACGGTCACACACATTATTTGCTTCTCTCTCCCCTGTTCTCTTACTGTCTTCTCTGTTTCTTTTACTCTCCCTCCCCCTTCTCTCTCTCTCTGCTGTTCTCTTCTCTCTCCCTCCCCCTTCTCTCTCGCCTGCTGTTCTCTTCTCTCTCCCCCCCCTTCTCTCTCCCTCCCCCTTCTCTCTCGCCTGCTGTTCTCTTCTCTCTCCCTCCCCCTGTTCTCTCCCTCCCCCTTCTCTCTCTATCCGCTGTTCTCCTTCTCTCTCCCTCCCCCCTTTTCTCTCTCCGCTGCTCTCTTCTCTCTCCCTCCCCTTCTCTCTCCCTCCCCCTTCTCTCTCTCCGGTTATCAGTAGTAATCCCTCCAGTTTCTCTCTCCCTCCTGTTAGATGGGTCAGGGTTATAACCCTTCTCTCTCTCTCCGCTGTTCCCTCTGTTCTCCCCCTTCTCTCACTCTAATGGCTGTTTAGTTCTGTTCCCTCCCCTTCTCTCTCTCTCCGCTGTTATAACTTCTCTCTCCCTCCCCCTTCTCTCAGGTCTCTCCGCTGTTCTCTTCAGTTTAGTCCGTCCCCATTCTCTTCTCTCCGCTGTTAACCCTGTGTGTCTCCCTCCCCCTTCTCTCACTCTCTCCGCTGCGCTGTTTAGTGGACTCTCTAAGGACCCCTTCTCTCTCTCCACTGTGTGTCTGTTCTCCAGGTTATAGCAGTAGTAATCCGCAGTTTAGTGATCTCTCCCTCCCCTGTTCTCTCTCTGGTTATAACTCCCTCCCCCTGTGTCTCTCCCTCCCACCTTCTCTCTCTAGCTGGCTCAGTTTAGTCTTGACCTAAGGACCTGTTCTCTCTCCCTCCCCCTGTCTCTCTCTCTCCACTGTTATAGCTTAATGGATCAGTCCCCCTTGTTCTCTCCGCTGTTCTCTTCTCTCTCCCTCCCCCTTCTCTCTCTCCGCTGTTCTGTTCTCTCTCCCTACCCCCTAGTAATCTCCGTTTGTGATGTTGACATAAGGACCTGTTAGATGGGTCTCTCTCCACTGTTCTGTTCTCTCCCTCCCAGTAGTAATCTCAGTTCCGCTGATGTTGACTCCCTCCTGTTAGATTCAGGGTTCTCCGCTGTTCTCTTCTGTCTCTCCCCCTTCTCTCTAATGGATCCGTTTAGTGACGTTGACATAAGGACCTGTTCTCTCTTCTCCGCTGTTGTCTTCTTTCTCTCCCCCTTCTAGCAGTCTCTCTCCGTTTAGTTCCGTTGACATCTCCCTCCCCCTTAGATCTCACTCTCTCCGCTGCGCTGTTCTGTTCTCCAGGTCCCTCCCAGTAGTTGGATCAGTCTCCGCTGTTCTAAGGACCTGTTAGATCCCTCCCCCTTCTCTCTCTCCGCTGTTCTGTTCTCCTCCCCCCCCTAGTAATCTCTCTCTCTGTTGACATAAGGACCTCCCCCTGGGTCTCTCTCCCTCCCACCTTCTCTCTCTAACACACGCACACACACACACCGCTGCTCTCTTCTCTCTCCCTCCCCTTCTCTCTCCCTCCCCCTCTCTCTCTCTCTCCACTGTTCTCTTCTCTCTCCCTCCCCCTTCTCTCTCTCCGCTGTTCTGTTCTCATCTCCCTCCCCCTTCTCTCTCTCCGCTGTTCTCTTCTCTCTCCCTACCCCCTTCTCTCTCCGCTGTTCCTGGACATGTCTCTCTCCCTGCCCCCTTCTCTCTCCACTGTTCTCTTCTCTCTCCCTCCCCCCTTCTCTCTCTCCGCTGTTCTCTCTCCCTCCCCCTTCTCTCTCTCCGCTGTTCTCTTCTCTCTCCCTCCCCCCCTTCTCTCTCTCCGCTGTTCTCTTCTCTCTCCCTCCCCCTTCTCTCTCTCCGCTGTTCTCTCTCCCTCCCCCTTCTCTCTCTCGCTGTTCTCTTCTCTCTCCCTCCCCCTTTCTCTCTCCGCTGTTCTCTCTCCCTCCCCCTTCTCTCTCTCCGCTGTTCTCTTCTCTCTCCCTCCTCCTTCTCTCTCCCTCCCCTTCTCTCTCTCCACTGTTCTCTTCTCTCTCCCTCCCCCTTCTCTCTCTCCGCTGTTCTCTCTCCCTCCCCCTTCTCTCTCTCCGCTGTTCTCTTCTCTCTCCCTCCCCCTCTCTCTCTCCGCTGTTCTCTCTCCCTCCCCCTTCTCTCTCTCCGCTGTTCTCTTCTCTCTCCCTCCTCCTCTCTCTCTCCCTCCCCTTCTCTCTCTCCACTGTTCTCTTTCTCTCCCTCCCCCTTCTCTCTCTCTGCTGTTCTCTTCTCTCTCCCTCCCCCTTCTCTCTCCCTCCCCCCTTCTCTCTCTCCGCTGTTCTCTTCTCCCTCCCCCCTTCTCTCTCTCTGCTGTTCTCTTCTCTCTCCCTCCCCCTCTCTCTCTCCCTCCCCCTCTCTCTCTCTCCGCTGTTCTCTTCTCCCTCCCCCTTCTCTCTCTGCTGTTCTCCTCTCCCCTCCCCATTTTCTCCCACCCCCACAGCCTTCCCCTCCATCTCTAGTTTTACTGCACTGGGGACATTTTCCTTTGGTACAGAAATATTACCCACAAGGCATTGCTCCGCCAAATGCCACACCCTTATTAAAGAGAACTCCGCACACACACACACACGCACACACACGCACGCACACACACACACCAGACCTGGGTTTCAGATACTTGTAAAATAATTTCAATTCTTTATCTGTACGTGTTTGAGCTTGCCTGGCTTAAAGGTAGACTTTGTGAAATGATGTTGAGCAGCACCGGAGATATTAAGATGAGCGAGATGCAACACTGCGCTCTCACACGGTCACACAGTACTTAATCACGTCCACGGTTTCGCTTCACGCTGTTCACAGTGTGGTAGTCAGGGCAAGAAAAGAGCCTAGAGAGTTGAGCCTCTACTTCAACGCTCTTAGTTGTTGTGGAAGTTGACCCACTCTGCCATTTACTTTCTGTATTTACATCATCATCTCTCTGAGTCTACCTTTAATAAACCCAAACTGCCAACCCTGCTGGGTCTGTCTGGTTGTAGTCCTGACTGACTGTCTTGTCTCTGTCTGTCTGTCTGTCTGCCTGTCTGGTTGTAGTCCTGACAGACTGTCTTGTCTCTGTCTGTCTGGTTGTAGTCCTGACTGACTGTCTTGTCTCTGTCTGTCTGTCTGTCTGTCTGGTTGTAGTACTGACCGACTGTCTTGTCTCTGTCTGTCTGTCTGTCTGTCTGTCTGTCTGTCTGTCTGGTTGTAGTCCTAACAGACTGTCTTGTCTCTGTCTGTCTGTCTGGTTGTAGTTCTGACCGACTGTCTTGTCTCTGTCTGTCTGTCTGGTTGTAGTACTGACCGACTGTCTTGTCTCTGTCTGTCTGTCTGTCTGTCTGGTTGTAGTTCTGACCGACTGTCTTGTCTCTGTCTGTCTGTCTGGTTGTAGTCCTGACCGACTGTCTCGTCTCTGTCTGTCTGTCTGGTTGTAGTCCTGACCGACTGTCTTGTCTCTGTCTGTCTGTCTGGTTGTAGTCCTGACCGACTGTCTTGTCTCTGTCTGTCTGTCTGGTTGTAGTACAGACATACTGTCTTGTCTCTGTCTGGTTGTAGTACTGACAGACTGTCTTGTCTGTATGTCTGGTTTCGTACTGACAGACTGTTTTCTCTGTCTGTCTGGTTGTCGTACTGACAGACTGTCTTTTCTCTGTCTGTCTGGTTGTAGTACTGACAGACTGTCTTGTCTGTCTGTCTGGTTGTCGTACTGACAGACTGTCTTGTGTCTGTCTGGTTGTCGTACTGACAGACTGTCTTGTCTCTGTCTGTCTGTCTGTCTGTCTGGTTGTAATACTGACAGACTGTCTTGTTCCGTCTGTCTGTCTGGTTGTAGTCCTGACCGACTGTCTTGTCTGTCTATCTGATTGTAGTTTTGACAGACTGTCTTGTCTCTGTCTGTCTCTGTCTGTCTGTCTGTCTGGTTGTAGTACTGACAGACTGTCTTGTCTGTCTGTCTGGGTCTAGTCCTGACTGACTGTCTTGTCTCTGTCTGTCTGTCTGTCTGTCTGTCTGGTTGTAGTCCTGACCGACTGTCTTGTCTCTGTCTGTCTGTCTGTCTGTCTGAAGTCCTGACAGACTGTCTTGTCTCTGTCTTGTCTCTGTCTGTCTGTCTGTCTGTAGTCCTGACAGACTGTCTTGTGTATGTCTGTATGTCTGGTTGTCTGTCTGTCTGGTTGTACTACTGACAGACTGTCTTGTCTCTGTCTGTCTGGTTGTAGTACTGACAGACTGTCTTGTCTCTGTCTGTCTGTCTGGTTGTAGTCCTGACCGACTGTCTTGTCTCTGTCTGTCTGGTTGTAGTACAGACAGACTGTCTTGTCTCTGTCTGTCTTTCTGGTTGTACTACTGACAGACTGTCTTGTCTCTGTCTGTCTGTCTGGTTGTACTACTGACAGACTGTCTTGTCTCTGTCTGTCTGGTTGTAGTACTGACAGACTGTCTTGTCTCTGTCTGTCTGTCTGGTTGTACTACTGACAGACTGTCTTGTCTCTGTCTGTCTGGTTGTAGTACTGACAGACTGTCTTGTCTCTGTCTTGTCTCTGTCTGTCTGTCTGTCTGTAGTCCTGACAGACTGTCTTGTGTATGTCTGTATGTCTGGTTGTCTGTCTGTCTGGTTGTACTACTGACAGACTGTCTTGTCTCTGTCTGTCTGGTTGTAGTACTGACAGACTGTCTTGTCTCTGTCTGTCTGTCTGTCTGTCTGGTTGTAGTCCTGACCGACTGTCTTGTCTCTGTCTGTCTGTCTGTCTGTCTGAAGTCCTGACAGACTGTCTTGTCTCTGTCTTGTCTCTGTCTGTCTGTCTGTCTGTAGTCCTGACAGACTGTCTTGTGTATGTCTGTATGTCTGGTTGTCTGTCTGTCTGGTTGTACTACTGACAGACTGTCTTGTCTCTGTCTGTCTGGTTGTAGTACTGACAGACTGTCTTGTCTCTGTCTGTCTGTCTGGTTGTAGTCCTGACCGACTGTCTTGTCTCTGTCTGTCTGGTTGTAGTACAGACAGACTGTCTTGTCTCTGTCTGTCTTTCTGGTTGTACTACTGACAGACTGTCTTGTCTCTGTCTGTCTGGTTGTAGTACTGACAGACTGTCTTGTCTCTGTCTGTCTGTCTGGTTGTACTACTGACAGACTGTCTTGTCTCTGTCTGTCTGGTTGTAGTACTGACAGACTGTCTTGTCTCTGTCTGTCTGTCTGGTTGTAGTCCTGACAGACTGTCTTGTCTCTGTCTGTCTGGTTGTAGTACTGACAGACTGTCTTGTCTCTGTCTGTCTGGTTGTAGTACTGACAGACTGTCTTGTCTGTCTGTCTGGTTGTCGTACTGACAGACTGTCTTGTGTCTGTCTGGTTGTCGTACTGACAGACTGTCTTGTCTCTGTCTGTCTGTCTGTCTGTCTGGTTGTAATACTGACAGACTGTCTTGTCTCTGTCTGTCTGTCTGGTTGTAGTTCTGACCGACTGTCTTGTCTGTCTATCTGGTTGTAGTTTTGACAGACTGTCTTGTCTCTGTCTGTCTGTCTGTCTGTCTGGTTGTAGTACAGACAGACTGTCTTGTCTCTGTCTGTCTTTCTGGTTGTACTACTGACAGACTGTCTTGTCTCTGTCTGTCTGGTTGTAGTACTGACAGACTGTCTTGTCTCTGTCTGTCTGTCTGGTTGTACTACTGACAGACTGTCTTGTCTCTGTCTGTCTGGTTGTAGTACTGACAGACTGTCTTGTCTCTGTCTGTCTGTCTGGTTGTAGTCCTGACAGACTGTCTTGTCTCTGTCTGTCTGGTTGTAGTACTGACAGACTGTCTTGTCTCTGTCTGTCTGGTTGTAGTACTGACAGACTGTCTTGTCTGTCTGTCTGGTTGTCGTACTGACAGACTGTCTTGTGTCTGTCTGGTTGTCGTACTGACAGACTGTCTTGTCTCTGTCTGTCTGTCTGTCTGTCTGGTTGTAATACTGACAGACTGTCTTGTCTCTGTCTGTCTGTCTGGTTGTAGTTCTGACCGACTGTCTTGTCTGTCTATCTGGTTGTAGTTTTGACAGACTGTCTTGTCTCTGTCTGTCTGTCTGTCTGTCTGGTTGTAGTACTGACAGACTGTCTTGTCTCTGTCTGTCTGTCTGGTTGTAGTACTGACCGACTGTCTTGTCTGTCTGTCTGGTTGTAGTCCTGACAGACTGTCTTGTCTGTCTGTCTGGGTGTAGTCCTGACTGACTGTCTTGTCTGTCTGTCTGTCTGTCTGGTTGTAGTCCTGACCAACTGTCTTGTTTCTGTCTGTCTGTCTGTCTGTCTGTCTGAAGTCCTGACAGACTGTCTTGTCTCTGTCTTGTCTCTGTCTGTCTGTCTGTAGTCCTGACAGACTGTCTTGTGTATGTCTGTATGTCTGGTTGTCTGTCTGTCTGGTTGTACTACTGACATACTGTCTTGTCTGTCTGTCTGGTTGTAGTCCTGACAGACTGTCTTGTCTCTGTCTGTCTGTCTGTCTGTCTGGTTGTAGTCCTGACCGACTGTCTTGTCTCTGTCTGGTTGTAGTCCTGACAGACTGTCTTGTCTCTGTCTGTCTGTCTGGTTGTAGTCCTGACAGACTGTCTTGTCTGTCTGTCTGGGTGTAGTCCTGACTGACTGTCTTGTCTGTCTGTCTGTCTGTCTGTCTGGTTGTAGTCCTGACCAACTGTCTTGTTTCTGTCTGTCTGTCTGTCTGTCTGTCTGAAGTCCTGACAGACTGTCTTGTCTCTGTCTTGTCTCTGTCTGTCTGTCTGTAGTCCTGACAGACTGTCTTGTGTATGTCTGTATGTCTGGTTGTCTGTCTGTCTGGTTGTACTACTGACATACTGTCTTGTCTGTCTGTCTGGTTGTAGTCCTGACAGACTGTCTTGTCTCTGTCTGTCTGTCTGTCTGTCTGGTTGTAGTCCTGACCGACTGTCTTGTCTCTGTCTGGTTGTAGTCCTGACAGACTGTCTTGTCTCTGTCTGTCTGTCTGGTTGTAGTCCTGACAGACTGTCTTGTCTGTCTGTCTGGTTGTAGTCCTGACAGACTGTCTTGTCTGTCTGTCTGGTTGTAGTCCTGACAGACTGTCTTGTCTGTCTGTCTGTCTGAAGTCCTGACAGACTGTCTTGTGTCTGTCTGTCTGTCTGTCTGAAGTCCTGACAGACTGTCTTGTCTCTGTCTGTCTGGTTGTAGTACAGACATACTGTCTTGTCTCTGTCTGTCTGTCTGTCTGAAGTCCTGACAGACTGTCTTGTCTCTGTCTGTCTGTCTGTCTGAAGTCCTGACAGACTCTCTTGTCTCTGTCTGTCTGTCTGTCTGGAGAATAGAGGAGAATAGATACTGACAGACTGTCTTGTTTCCGTCTGTCTGTCTGGTTGTAGTCCTGACCGACTGTCTTGTCTGTCTATCTGATTGTAGTTTTGACAGACTGTCTTGTCTCTGTCTGTCTCTGTCTGTCTGTCTGTCTGGTTGTAGTACTGACAGACTGTCTTGTCTGTCTGTCTGGGTGTAGTCCTGACTGACTGTCTTGTCTCTGTCTGTCTGTCTGTCTGTCTGTCTGGTTGTAGTCCTGACCGACTGTCTTGTCTCTGTCTGTCTGTCTGTCTGTCTGAAGTCCTGACAGACTGTCTTGTCTCTGTCTTGTCTCTGTCTGTCTGTCTGTCTGTAGTCCTGACAGACTGTCTTGTGTATGTCTGTATGTCTGGTTGTCTGTCTGTCTGGTTGTACTACTGACAGACTGTCTTGTCTCTGTCTGTCTGGTTGTAGTACTGACAGACTGTCTTGTCTCTGTCTGTCTGTCTGGTTGTAGTCCTGACCGACTGTCTTGTCTCTGTCTGTCTGGTTGTAGTACAGACAGACTGTCTTGTCTCTGTCTGTCTTTCTGGTTGTACTACTGACAGACTGTCTTGTCTCTGTCTGTCTGTCTGGTTGTACTACTGACAGACTGTCTTGTCTCTGTCTGTCTGGTTGTAGTACTGACAGACTGTCTTGTCTCTGTCTGTCTGTCTGGTTGTACTACTGACAGACTGTCTTGTCTCTGTCTGTCTGGTTGTAGTACTGACAGACTGTCTTGTCTCTGTCTTGTCTCTGTCTGTCTGTCTGTCTGTAGTCCTGACAGACTGTCTTGTGTATGTCTGTATGTCTGGTTGTCTGTCTGTCTGGTTGTACTACTGACAGACTGTCTTGTCTCTGTCTGTCTGGTTGTAGTACTGACAGACTGTCTTGTCTCTGTCTGTCTGTCTGTCTGTCTGGTTGTAGTCCTGACCGACTGTCTTGTCTCTGTCTGTCTGTCTGTCTGTCTGTAGTCCTGACAGACTGTCTTGTGTATGTCTGTATGTCTGGTTGTCTGTCTGTCTGGTTGTACTACTGACAGACTGTCTTGTCTCTGTCTGTCTGGTTGTAGTACTGACAGACTGTCTTGTCTCTGTCTGTCTGTCTGGTTGTAGTCCTGACCGACTGTCTTGTCTCTGTCTGTCTGGTTGTAGTACAGACAGACTGTCTTGTCTCTGTCTGTCTTTCTGGTTGTACTACTGACAGACTGTCTTGTCTCTGTCTGTCTGGTTGTAGTACTGACAGACTGTCTTGTCTCTGTCTGTCTGTCTGGTTGTAGTACTGACAGACTGTCTTGTCTCTGTCTGTCTGTCTGGTTGTAGTACTGACAGACTGTCTTGTCTCTGTCTGTCTGTCTGGTTGTAGTACTGACAGACTGTCTTGTCTCTGTCTGTCTGTCTGGTTGTAGTACAGACAGACTCTCTTGTCTCTGTCTGTCTTTCTGGTTGTAGTACTGACAGACTGTCTTGTCTCTGTCTGTCTGTCTGGTTGTAGTACTGACAGACTGTCTTGTCTCTGTCTGTCTGTCTGGTTGTACTACTGACAGACTGTCTTGTCTCTGTCTGTCTGGTTGTAGTACTGACAGACTGTCTTGTCTCTGTCTGTCTGTCTGGTTGTAGTCCTGACAGACTGTCTTGTCTCTGTCTGTCTGGTTGTAGTACTGACAGACTGTCTTGTCTCTGTCTGTCTGGTTGTACTACTGACAGACTGTCTTGTCTCTGTCTGTCTGGTTGTAGTACTGACAGACTGTCTTGTCTGTCTGTCTGGTTGTCGTACTGACAGACTGTCTTGTGTCTGTCTGGTTGTCGTACTGACAGACTGTCTTGTCTCTGTCTGTCTGTCTGTCTGTCTGGTTGTAATACTGACAGACTGTCTTGTCTCTGTCTGTCTGTCTGGTTGTAGTTCTGACCGACTGTCTTGTCTGTCTATCTGGTTGTAGTTTTGACAGACTGTCTTGTCTCTGTCTGTCTGTCTGTCTGTCTGTCTGGTTGTAGTACTGACAGACTGTCTTGTCTCTGTCTGTCTGTCTGGTTGTAGTACTGACCGACTGTCTTGTCTGTCTGTCTGGTTGTAGTCCTGACAGACTGTCTTGTCTGTCTGTCTGGGTGTAGTCCTGACTGACTGTCTTGTCTGTCTGTCTGTCTGTCTGGTTGTAGTCCTGACCAACTGTCTTGTGTCTGTCTGTCTGTCTGTCTGGGCAAAACAAATAATCATTTTTAGATGCAACACATTAATTGCACTATAACTGTAACAAAAGGTGCCCAGAAAATGTTAGGGCCTACATAAAGCTGTCCCAACAACAGAGATTTCTTTTCAGCACCATGGAGTGAATCCTTACCACCACTACACCTGACTATCACCAAAGCTGGTCTGACAGCCAAAACAGTTCATTCAGCCTCATTTACTGACTTTTTAAATAACATAGCTGATATGGCTGACTTGCTTATTAAACAAATGTGGTTTCTACTGACAATTGAGATGTACAAACTATGGCATAAGGGAATGACGAGTGGATAAGAGACAATCCGTAATTTCAATTAAGACAATAATGATCAAGCTAGGACTGACGTAGTCAATATAAGGGGTTAGAGCGTTGGGCCAGTAATCGAGCTGACAAGGTAAAAATCTGTCGTTCTGCCCCTGAACAAGGCAGTTAATCCACTGTTCCCCGGTAGGCCGCCATTGTAGATAAGAATTTGTTCTTAACTGGCTTGCCTATTTAAATGAAGGTTAATTAAATAAAAAATAATATATATATATATATATATATATTTGTTCAGCACTTGTGAAATGTACAACGACAGAATTCAGAACATGGGCCTTTCTTACAGTGCTCTCCCTGTACACCATGTCAGAACCGTAGGATAAATAAAGGGGGCATATAAGCAGACAATGAAAGCTCTTACAATATTCAATGATTATATTTCTCTAAAACAGGCTATAGGTTACATGTGCACCGCCAAGTCAGAACATGGGGGAAGGGACCAAATTATTAGGGTGAGGCACATGGGCTACTACACAACATACAGTTGGTATTACTTTCTTAGCTACAGTATAAATATCTCCCTGGCATGTTACATCATTTATGCAGCAGCATACAATACATTTTTGGACTCAGCTTGTTGTGCTGTACTCAGCTTGTTGTGCTGTGTTCACTTGAACGTGGCGGTCCTCTCTCTCTCTCTCTCTCTCTCTCTTTACATTTGTAATTTTAATCATTTAGCAGGTGCTCTTGTCCAGAGCGACTTACAGTAAGTGTGAGCATACATTTTCACTTTTCCGTACTGGTCTCATGGGAATCGAACCCACAACCCTGGCGTAGAAAGTTCCATGCTCTACCCCTTACATTTTGTCATCAAACTTTGTCATCAAAGTCGAAAAAACATTTCGATTTATGGTGCTTTCAAGACAACTGGGTACTGAAAACAATGCTGAATCGTGACGTCAGTGATCTTCAGGTCGGAGCTCAGAAAAGACCCAAGGTCCCGAATTGGATGACTGCGAAAACGTATTTTGGCTGTTCGTAGCAAAATGAATTGGAGTTCCCATTTCTTTTGAACTCACTGAAGTCTGAGATGTCCCAGTTCCGTGTTCCACATTGTTTTGAACTCAGCAGAAGTCATGCTGGATTGACAGCATGGCCAATGTATTCAACCTTTTATGGCCCATGGGGTGTTGCGAGTGAATGTTATCATTTTAAGCTTGAAAAGAGACCTTCAACCCAGACTTGGACCACACACCTTCTCCACTGAATAGCAGGCTAGTGATTGCATTGCAAACTTGCAGGTCGCCACTGGATTCCTTCCAAAACCACTTATTGTTTAATTTGCAATTTTCGAAGAAATGTGATTTGACATCATTTTATCTGTGGACAATGACCTTGAGCCTTCTTGGATTGGCACTTCTAATGTATATCTATGGCAGCACACAAGGGGCTTGAATTTTCGAGCTCTCCCCGGAGATTTTGCGGTGACGTTGTGTCCTGCTGCCCCACCACCACAGAAAACACTGGAGCTAGGCTGAGACACCTGCAATTTGGAGATGCCTCACTCAAGACAGCAAAAGATAAAGTTTATATGCGGCCTTAATAACCCAATGGTTTTTTTCAAAATTTTTTGCAAACTGATATGTGACAGGTATTACCTCATAAAATAACATGCAAAACAGGCATTTGTTTTTAGCTAAACAGGTGGGGCTCAAAACTGATGGGGCTCTACCCTACCTCTTACCACCTACCCTGAATGACAGGTTGCCATTGTTGTTTGTCTGGCTGTCTGTCTGTGACTGGACTGCAGTTATTTGAAGTGTTTCTACCATCAGATCTTGTGAGGAGTTAGCTCTGCTCTGAAAGTTTTGTCTGTGTCTCAAATAGCATTTTTTATTCCCTATGTAGTGCACTACTTTGGATCAGAGAACTACGGGCCATTAGGGGATGCAATCGTTGCCAAACCTTGGGTCATGAGAGAGAATCCATAGGAAGTTGTCTGTCAGAAATCATGAATAAATTCATGCAATTTGTAGCTGACCTCTTTGGCAGTGAATAAATGCATGATATTATTTCAGGAAATTATATTCATTAAGTAATTGTTTTATGTATATTAATGTCAGTGTCAAGTTGCCAACTCCCACAGTACGCAAGGTCCCATTTTGCGTCAGTTAGAATTTTTTATCATCCACTCGTTATTTACAGAACACATGAAAGGAGACATACTGCTTTCAAAGTAATGCAACAGCCACAACGGGTCCCCAAAAAGTGCAAATTTGTGTACAACATCTTCTATTTCATATGATATGTTACGCCCTGCTTTTTTATATATATATATATTTAAAAAAAATCTGAATTCCAATTTCGTACCATATGTGAGGAATTTGTATGTGCTTCTGATCCTATTCAACCTCTTTAATACGTGTTTATTTAGTATTATAGTTATATAATAAAGTGTTTGAACCACACACACACTCCCCGGCTGGCCAGCCTTAACAGGGTAATCTATAATACATAACACCTTTGTGGATAATTGCATTTAATCATCTTTCCTTCTTCCCTCGCTACCTCGCCTTCTACAGCTCCGCTCTGCCTTTACAAATGTTCTTATCTTCAATTCCAGTCTCAGTCACCTGGGGTTTAACCTCCCTCCCTCCCTACCTTCCGTTCCGGTCTTCTCTGTTTGTTCCTTTGCCATTATTTGCTAAATGAATAACGTGTAGAGTGTGTGTGTGTTGTGTGTTTGTGTTGTTGTGTGTGTGTGTGTGTGTGTGTGTGTGTGTGTGTGTGTGTGTGTGTGTGTGTGTGTGTGTGTGTGTGTGTGTGTGTGTGTGTGTGTGTGTGTGTGTTGTGTGTGTGTAGGATGTTGCAGTCATGACATTTTGTCAGCTGGTGATTGTCAAACAAATAACCGTTGGTCTCACGGTAAGTAACTGCTATTAACGGGAACACATTTAGCATCTCCTGGCATCCACACATAGCCTTCAAATCATTGATGCAGACCTTGGAACATCTACATTTAAATAAATCAATTTAATATAGTCGACACCATCACAACACCATCACAATCCATTCTTTATTTTAAACAGGTCTCAAGAAACATGATGAAGAAAATGTCTATTTCAGAAGAACAGAATAGCATACTATATACATCATTTAGAGTTATTTATGCTACTTTAGTTGTGATACAAACATTGGGCTATATGTTTAGATTTTTAATACATTGTAAGTCTGCATGATGCAACTCTAATGATGGTTTGAAAAAAAGTTGCATGAAAGGCATGAGTTCTGTTTATTTTTTTGCACAGGCTGTACACACTTCATCAGTCTCCTCATTCACAATTTGACAAGCACATGATAATGCCCACCTCCCGGTGGCATCCTCTTGTGTGGCGGTAATGACCCCTACAAAAATCCATGCCTTTTGCGGCCAGTGGCCATTTCTACTGTGCCCTTGGCTGAATATAATCAATATAATTCCCTTCACTTGCTGTGCTCCAAAGTGGCTCTCAGGATATTCAATTTATTATGAGCCAATGCCCAGTCACGCATCGGGTCCTTCTCACAGGCATCTCACGCCCCATCATAATTCTGAGGTGCATATTGAAGATGTTGGAAGAACTGTCCACATTTACTTTTTGTCAGCCTACAAGATGAGTTGGACCAACAAACAGCACAAGCATTCTTCCTACTGTATGTCAATCTACAATCCCCATAGTACAACAATTGACCTATTCTATTGGTCAAATTGTCCTTCTGTGCAATAAATACAATTTCCAAACATAGTCTGGGATAGTTGTGGGATGTGATAGATCCCAAATTAATACAACCACAAGAATTAAAAAAATGTTTTTAAAGCAATGAGGTTGATGCAACAGATCAGAACGCTTAGCTCTAAAAAGTTGATCAAATATTAGGCTATTTCTTCACATTATAAGTGCAGCAAAGTGCACACGGCACATAAGCGTGAATACTCCAAAATGCAATCATTAGAGGGGAAAACATTCTCAAAAATGACCGCAATTATGGGATTATGCATGTAATGCTTTATTATAAAGGTGCATTTTTATAAAAGCTCTGCCAGTTAGGCTCTATACTGGTTGTAAAGCAGATTCATGAGCTTCATTTTAAGAAGTCATTTACTTGTGATACAAACCTTATCAAAACATATAGGCCAATGGGCTAGACTACATGAGGTGTGATACTGACCTTATTAAAACATATAGGCCTATGGGCTAGACTACATGAGGTGTGATACTAACCTTATTAAAACATATAGGCCTATGGGCTAGACTACATGAGGTGTGATACTAACCTTATTAAAACATATAGGCCTATGGGCTAGACTACATGAGGTGTGATACTAACCTTATTAAAACATATAGGCCTATGGGCTAGACTACATGAGGTGTGATACTAACCTTATTAAAACATATAGGCCTATGGGCTAGACTACATGAGGTGTGTGACTATGATTTGAAAACGTTGCAATAAAAGGCATGCGCTGTTTCTGCCTTACTGCACACAAAACTGGGCTTCATTCACAAGGGATAATACAGTGTAGGGAATAGGGTGTAGGGAATATAGGGAATAGGGTGTAAGGAATAGGGGTGTAGGGAATAGGGTGTTGGGAATAGGATGTATGTAATATGGGTTATAGGGTATAGGGAATATAGGGAATAGGGGTGTAGGGAATATAGGGAATATGTGTAGGTAATATAAGGAATAGGGTGTAGGGAATATAGGTTATAGGGTGTAGGGAATATAGTGGTTATAGGGGTGTAGGAATATAGGTTATAGGGTGTAGGAATATAGGTTATAGGGTGTAGGGAATATAGGGAAAAGGGTGTAGGGAATATAGGTTATAGGGTGTAGGGAATATAGGGAAAAGGGTGTAGGAATATAGGGAAAAAGGGTGTAGGGAATATAGGGAAAAAGGGGGTGGGAATATAGGTTATAGGGTGTAGGGAATATAGGAAAAGGGTGTAGGAAGGAGTAGGTTATAGGGTGTAGGGAATATAGGGGAAAAGGGTGTAGGGAATATAGGGAAAAGGGTGTAGGAATATAGGTTAAGGGGTGTAGGGAATATAGGTTATAGGGTGTAGGGAATATAGGGAAAAGGGTGAGGGAATATAGGGAAAAGGGTGTAGGGAATATAGGAAAGTCTCAAAATCATTCCCACCAAGTCTGTTTTTGCTGTGTTCTTATGGAGATGTTTTCGATACTCAAGTTGGATAGAATTTTGTTTTTGTTGTTTTTTACGTTTTAGCACACTTAAACTTACCTCCGTTTGTTCATCTTCAGTTACTCACCCGGATCTGTTTGCCCCATTCCCGCCTGGTCGTCGGAGAATTCCGCTACCCCATTGGATCCACCCTATTTACTCCCATCAACTCACCACACGCTGCAACGCTACGCCACCTGGATATATCTACCCATTCATATTCACTTATAAATAATGCTCCACCTTCTTCCTACTCTCTTGTCCTGGTCTGCTTCTGGGTTCAATTTTGAAAGAACGTGACAGAAAGGGTGTCGGGAATATAAGGAATAAGGTGTAGGGATTATAGGGAATAAGGTGTAGATAATATAAGAATAGGGTGTAGGGAATATAGGGAAAAGGGTGTAGGGGAATAGGTTATAGGGTGTAGGTAATATAAGGTTATAGGGTGTAGGGAATATAGGGAAAAGGGTGTAGGGAATATAGGTTATAGGGTGTAGGGAATATAGGTTATAGAGTGTAGGGAATATAGGGAAAAGGGTGTAGGGAATATAGGGTGTAGGTAATATAGGGAATAGGGTGTAGGGAATATAGGGAATAAGGGTGTAGGGAATATAGGGAGTAGGGTGAAGGGGATAGGGTGCAGGGAATAATGGAGTAGGGTTTAGGGAATAGGGTGTAGGGAATATAGGGAGTAGGGTGTAGGGAATAGGATGTAGGGAATATAGGGAGTAGGGTGTAGGGAATAGGGTGTAGGGAATATAG
>NW_027011728.1:0-22464 GCF_036934945.1 Oncorhynchus masou masou | reverse complement strand
GCCCCTATCTCCATGGGCACATATATGTACAGACACACAGACTTCTGAGCGTGTTGTTGGGCCCACAGGCGGAGGACAGAGTGGATGAGCTGACCAAAGAGCTGCTGAAGACCAGAATGAAATTGAAGAATGCAGAGGAAGAGAAGAGAGGGAAGGAGGAGGTGGCTGCTCAGGTAATCTCTTCTATTCTATCCATCCGCCCTTTATGTTTCTATACTTTGATGTAAGGTAATAATGTAATATTATGTTAGATTTATGGTAATAATGTAATATTATATTCTATATATGGTAATAATGTAATGTTATATTCTATTTATGGTAATAATGTAATATTATAATCTATTTATGGTAATAATGTAATATTGTATTCTATGTATGGTAATAATGTTATATTATATTTATGGTAATATTGTAATATTGTATTCTATTTATGGTAATATTATTATATTATATGTATGGTGATAATGTTATATAATATTTGTGGTAATACTGTATTATTGGATTATATTTATGAGTAATAATGAAACATTTAATTCTGTGTATGGACATGTATTTACCATTTCACAGTTGAAGGAGGTGTTAAGGACAAAGCTGGACAAGGCTGAACCAGAGGTGAAGAGGAGCTCAGGCATCATCTCAGACTACAAACAGGTACAGCGCACACACAGCACACACGCACGCACACCGCACACGCACGCAACATACGCACACACACACACACACACACACACACACACACACACACACACACACACACACACACACACACACACACACACACACACACACACACACACAATCCTAGTGCTATATTCCTCTGTCTGTCAGATCTGTTCCCAGCTGACCAGTCGGGTGGAGAGGCTGCAGGCGGCCCACAGAGAGGACCTGGACAAACTCAGGGTGAGGAGGAAAATGACACCGTCTGATGATGTCACAGTTTGGCAATCACACAGTTTGATGATGTAATTTGTTCTGTATGGATATCACCTCTCACTCTGCATGTTTATAATAAAACACTTTTGAAGTGTCTGGTAAAAACCCTCCCACCCTCTCCTCCCTCTCTCAGAATGCTGTGATGGCGTGTTCTCACTGCCGACAGGCTCTAGATTCTCCAATCATGGAAGGCTTCAGTTCCACAGCCCCGTACCAGAGAAGAATCAGCACCAGAGAACCAGGCCAGCAGAGAGACAAGGAAACAGAACTAGACCAGCAGACGACTGGTACCAGGGAACAAGACCAGGAGAAGGTGTGTCTGAGTGGCCAGGTCACAGAGCTGGAGAAGGAGCTGGCCCAGACTAAACTACAGATGGTGGAGGCCAAGTGCAAGATCCAGGTCAGCTCAGAGCACACTACACACTTTATAGTGCACACTACACACTTAATAGTGCATACTACACACTTCATAGTGCACACTACACACTTCATAGTGCACACTACACACTTCATATTGTACATGTTCACAGTACATAGTTCATAGTACACACTCTTTAATGCACGGTACACACTTTTTTTGTTGGCAGTACACACTCCATAGTGATATATGATGTGTTGTGTTGTCCCCTGTGTAGGAGCTGGAACACCAGAAGGGGGTGCTGCAACGTGATCTCCAGACAGCTAGGAACAGCTGGCTCACCAAGACTATACGGTCAGCCGGAGGGGGTCTGCAGAGCAGCAGCCTACCCAGGGGGAGAGCCTCTGCAATGGGGCGTTCTCTACATGGCCTCCCCCTCTCAGCCTGGAGCTCCAGGAGACTGTCATGGGCCCCCAGGAAGGACCGGGGGGGAGATGTCTGAAATGGAAGGGAGGGGGAAAGACAGCAAGAGGACATACTGAAAGTATAGATAATATGTATTGGAATGATTATACATTTCTATTGGTGATTGTTTGTTTCTGCATTCTAGTGCCTATTTTGGTTTTATTTGTTATTGTCAAAAACAGATTTGGATACAGGAGTTTTATGTATGATTTATGTATTGCTTTGGCTCTTAAACTCTTAAAACAAAACTCCAAACTGGTAACACTTGTAAGGCGCCCAGTTCTTCATTCAAAACGTTTCATTGTGCATTCATTTTTTTATTTGATTTGTTACATACAGCAGATCTCTGATCTTGTCAATATCGAGATTTACATTATTTTTTTTACAGTGAAGTAAATCAATAGTCACCATCATTGTAGTACATTCAAGTATATATTCATACTTTTTCTGTTTCTACTTTACAGACATTTTCATTAAGTAGTTCTCAGAATCTGTAACAGACAAACCAGTTGACATGTAAAGTCAGCCAGGTCACCTAGGATACAAGTCAGTATTCGACGTCCATCCATATCTGAGGACGTCCACAGGTGATGTGGAAATCGGCCACTAGGAGGAACGGTGAGCGCTGTTACCTTCAAGTCGGTTTTGATTTTCATAAGTATCTGCCTCTGATTCCAAATTTTGGAAGTTTGAATCCAGCGACAAAAAGTTGTTTTTGAGATAATTGTTTTAAGCCTATCCCAAACCTTAACCTCTTACATCTATGGGGGCGCTATTTCATTTTTGGATGAAAAACGTTCCCGTTTTAAACAAGATATTTTGTCACAAAAAGATGCTCGACTATGCATATAATTGCTACCGTTCGTAAGAAAACACTCTGACGTGTCCAGAAATACAAAGATATTCTCTGTGCGTGCCCTTTAACGTGAGCTTCAGGCAAAACTAAGATGAGATAGCATCCAGGAAATGACAAGGATTTTTGAGGCTCTGTTTTCCATGGTCTCCTTATATGGCTGTGAATGCGAGAGGAATGAGTCTGCCCTTTCTGTCGTTTCCCCAAGGTGTCTGCAGCATTGTGACGTATTTGTGGGCAGATCATTGGAAGATTGACCATAAGAGACCACATTTACCACGTGTCCGCCCGGTGTCCTGCGCCGAAATTGGTGCGCAAAAGTCACCTGCCAGTATTTTTCCATGCGATACAGAGAGGAAAGCAAGCTTCCACGAACTGCATGTCAATGAAGAGATATGTGAAAAAACACCTTGAGGACTGATTCCAAACAACGTTTGCCATGTTTCGGTCGATATTATGTAGTTAATCCGGAAAAAGTTTTACGTTGTAGGTGACTGAATTTTCGGTTCGTTTCGGTAGCCAGACGCAATGTAGAAAACGGAACGATTTCTCCTACACACAGACGCTTTCAGGAAACACTGCGCATTTGGTATGTAACTGAGAGTCTCCTCATTGAAAACATCAGAAGCTCTTCAAAGGTAAATGATTTTATTTATTTGGTTATCTGGTTTTTGTGAAAATGTTGCGTGCTACATGCTACTCAAAATGCTATGCTAGCTTTGCATACTCTTACACAAATTAGTCAATTTCTATGGTTCAAAAGCATATTTTGAAAATCTGAGATGACAGTGTTGTTAAGAAAAGGCTAAGCTTGAGAGAACGCATTATTTTCATTTTATTTGCGATTTTCAGAAATCGTTAACGTTGCGTTATGCTAATGAGCCTGAGGCTTTAGTCACGATCCCGGATCCGGGATGGGGAGTTTCAAGAGTTAACCCTTACATGAACCATTCAGAGTTAATTCCTAACTTTAAGATTTCGGAATTAATGCCTAAACCTAACCTTAAACACTTCGAAATTTGAAATTTGAGAAACATGGATGAAGGTCTAATTCTGACGTGAGACTGTGAGATCTAGTTGTGTAATGTATAGGTTTACCAAAGATATACGTGATCATCAATTTAAAGCAGTTCGATTAAGTAATAGTAAATTGTCTTTTATTAACAAAAGAAAAGAGAAACATATCAAAAGTGAGTATGCATTGTGCACGGCAGTTACGTCGTGGCGAAATCCTGCACGGTAGTGGTACTCTCTCTATTCTACTCTTTTCCTTTTGGCATGGTTAATACCTGCCTGGCGCCCGAACAAAATCTTTATCTTTACCCCTCGAATAAATACCGTTACAACGTTATATGAACATGTACAGCAATGTGAAACATGTATTTCTAGATGAAACACCGATTAAGTTTGGTGAAAATGTGTGATTTTAAGTGTTGTACTTAGTCAATTGAAAATGAGCTTAATGTTTTGAAACGACTGCCTTTTTGGTGATCGGTTTTGAGTTTTGTACTAAGAGTAATGAAAATGTACCACATGGCCTACTTATTAAAATTGCACTGAAGCATACAAACAACTGTAAATCATCTTAAAAACAAGGACTTTATTGATCACATTGAATTTCTTTGTACTTAGTCAAAATAGACGAGACAGCAGAGAGCACAGATAAAGGAACAAGTTGGGTAGTGTCTTAAATTACACACTATTCCCTATAAAGTGCAATACTTTTGACCAAAGCAACATAGGACTGACAAATAGGACTCCGGCCAAAATAGAGCATTATAGGGAATAGATTGGTATTTGGGATACAGCCTTTATGTTAGACAACAAACCCTCCATTACACACCAGGGTCCCGTTCAGGACAGGAGAGGGCAACATACTGAAAGTAAAGCTGACATGATTCCTATTCACTTTACATGTCAGAGACATATCTGTTCAACATACAATATTTCTGTCTGAACGTTCCACGATCTGAATGTGCTCCTCTGAATGAGGCAAAAGCTTCTGTTCTCTCTCTCCTATTTCTCTCTGCTCCCCCCCCTACACCGTTTATCATTTTCTCTCCTCTTCTCTTCTTACAAACACTTGAGGACATAGAAGTTGCACGTAGTCCCACGCGGACACCCGCACAGCGTTCCGACACGCGCACCTTTGCGAACAGCGCACTGCTCGCCAGCGTCACACTGGGAAACAAACAAACAGTTTGTTATTTAATTGAATGATGATAGTAGTGGTGGCATCTGTCTACAGGACTATGTGATTCTGAAACATCTACACCCACGGCTTTTCAAGAATCAGATTAATCCCTAGCAACTCCTGAACTATATATATATTTTTAAACACTGTCAATAGGAAAACCTTTATCGACCAAAAGTCCCGTTTTTGACCATTTGAAACACGCAATATAAGGCTACACCTCAATGAAGTAAAATGCATGACAGACAGGCTAACTACTTAAAAAATAATTTATTGATAATAGGACTTTAACCACTTTAAAATGATTGATCAGGTCTATTCAGGTCTATTCTTACCGACGGCAGCCAGCCAAGCTTCTTTTCTGATAACGGCATCCTGTTTGTTCTTCAGTTTCTCCAGAACTTCTTGTAAAGCTTCAATCTATATGAGAGAAAAACAAACAAAAACGATAGGCTGCTATATATATATATTATAGCTAGAAAACAAGTACAAAAGAGAGGGATGAATCAACTAAACTATCACATTGACAAGCGCACAAACCAAACAACTTCACAAACATAAAACAATTTAAACTTACCAGATCCTTCTCTTCTTGTGATTTGTGGGGAACTCTAGAGCACGAGTCTCAAACTCCAAGAAAGGAGGTGTCACAATGAGACAGAGACATGCGCCCAGCAGGAGGCGGTGAGGAAAAGCAGTAGAATGCTGGCCAGCTGGTGCTGAAACAACCAGAAGGGATGAAGATACAACAGGGCTTCTGGCAGGTGGTGCAGGGGCTTGGTGAACACTGGGCGGGTCAGGTGGGCTATGATTCAGGGTGATAGATTCGGGGCTTGATTTTATAGAGTTTGCTGACATCATACAGCTACTGTAATATGTATGACCACTGACATGAGCGGAGTGACAGAGGTAACCACTGACCGGGAGAGGGTCATACGCACGCGCCAGAGGATGTTTGTGATGGAGAGGCGTTGTCTGATAGAACACCTCTGTTCACCTCTTTCCAATAATCCCAGGTCACAGCCCCTGGCTGTTGAGACCAATCTTTAATCAGCATCCAATTTCCTCTTGGGTGTGTGTGTCTGCCTAACCTCTCATTTTGTGTACACAGTGAGCAGGCCTGAGACTCTACATCACAGGATGTAATCTCACCAGACCACGTAAAGAACCCACCTCTCCCTATCTCTCTCACACAATACTATTTCCAAGCAAGAATTCTGCTTTGAGAATGTTTTTAAGTGGGGAGAGGAAAACTGAAAACCATCTGTTATTGGCTGAGAGGTTTGGAACTCTTCGTCTATTAACCTTTCCTAGCGGGCGTTACGCTAGCGGAACCCCTCGACAACATTCCGCTGAAAAAGGCAGCGCACAAAATTCAAAAATATTTTAGAACTTAACTTTCACACATTAACAAGTCCAATACAGCAAATGAAAGAAACTTGTTAATCTACCCATCGTGTCCGATTTAAAAAATGCTTAACAGCAAAAGCACAACATCACATGTTGGATCACTGCCAAGTCAAAAAAACAGCCATTTTCCCAGCCAAAGATAGTAGTCACAAAAAGCAGAAAATATAGATAAAATGAATCACTAATCTTTGATGATCTTCATCAGATGACACTATAGGACATCATGTTACAATAATACATGTATGTTTTGTTCGACAATGTGCATATTTATATCCAAACAATCTCAGTTTACATTGGCGCCTTATGTGCAGTAATGTTTTGATTCCAAAACATCCAGTAATTTTGCAGAAATACTCATAATAAAACATTGACAAAAGATACAAGTGTTATTCACAGAATTAAAGATAGATTCTCCTTAAAAACTTGCTATGGCAAGGAGTTCCCTAAAGGGAACACCCCCCTCCATTTTCAGCTGAAAAGGTGGCGCGGGAAATAAAATAAAATATTCTTTAGAAATATTTAACTTTCACATATTAACAAGTCCAATACAGCAAATGAAAGATAAACATCTTGTTAATCTAACCACCGTGTCCAATTTTTAAAATGTTTTACAGCAAAAACACAAAATATATTTATGTTGGATCACCACCAAAGTCAAAAACACAGACATTTTTCACAGCCAAGGATAGAGTCACAAAAGCAGAAATATAGATAAAATGAATCACTAACCTTTGATTATCTCCATCAGATGACACTCATAGGACATCATGTTATACATGTATTGTGTGTTTTGTTTGATAATGCATACATGTATATATATATATATATATATATATATACAAAATCTCAGTTTACATTGCCGCATTTGATAAACATTGATAAAGATGCAAGTGTTATTCACAAAATTAAAGATAAACGTATCCTCTATGCAACCGCTGTGTCAGATTTCAAAAACTTACGGAAAAATAATAATCTGAGAACGGTGCACAGAACACCAATTTAGCAAAAGAAATAGCTGCCATATTGGCATCAACAGAAGCTACAAAAACACTATAAATATTCACTTACCTTTGAATATCTTCATCAGAAGGCAGTTCCAGGAATCCCAGTTTGACAATAAATGACTGATTTGTTCCATAAAGCTCATCATTTAGCCACGTGTTGTTAGCTTGTTCAGCCCAGCATTCAATCCTCAAAAAGCCAGAGCAATTCCTCCGGACAAAAAGTCAAAAAGTTCCGTTACAGGTCGTAGAAACAAGTCAAATGATGTATGCAATCCATATTTAGGATGTTTTAAACATTACTCAGCAATAAGGTTCCAACCGAGAATTTTCGTTGTCTGAAGAAACGCATTGGAATGCAAAAACACTCTCTCGTGACCGCGCACAATGAGACCGAGGCTTTCTGCCAGACCACCAACTCAAAGAGCTATTATGAGCCCCTCCTTTATAGTAGAATCATACAACCAGAATTTAAAGACGGTGATATCTTGTGGAAGCCCTAGGAAGTGCATGCTCATCCATATCTAAGATGGACATCAAATGGCACTGTTTTCAAAATTGAGTTCTCACTTCCTGTTTGGATTTCTTCTCAGGTTTTTGTCTGCCATATGACTTCTGTTATACCCACAGACATAATTCAAACAGGTTTAGAAACTTCAGTGTTTTCTATCCACCAGTAATAATAATATGCATATATTCCCATCTGGGAAAGAGTAGGAGGCAGATTACTCTGGGCACGCCTTGCATCCAAAAGTGAAAATGCTGCCCCCTAGCCCCAACAGGTTTTAACCTGTTATGGCTGCAATCCCCTTATCGGGATAAGTGTCATCAACAACCGCTGAATAGCATAGCGCTACATACAATAAATATTACTATAAATATTTATATTCATGAAATCACAAGTGCAATATAGAAAAACACAGTTTAGCCTTTTGTTAATCCACCTGTCGTGTTTGAAATTATGCTTTACAGCGAAAGCAATCAAGTGTTTGTGTAAGTTTATCGATCACACGATAAAACATTAAGTACACTTAGCATCAGGTAGCTCCGTCACGAAAATCAGAAAAGCAATCAAATTGATTGTTTACCTTTGATGATCTTCGGATGTTTTCACTCAAGAGACTCCCAGTTACACAACAAATGTTCCGTTTGTTCCATAAAGATGATTTTTATATCCAAATTACCTCCGGTTGTTTGTCGCGTTATGTTCAAAAATCCACAGGAAAGAGCTGTCATGACAACGCAGACGAAAATTCCAAATAATTTCCATTATGTCCACAGAAACATGTCAAACGTTTTTTATAATCAACCCTCAGGTTGCTTCTAAAATATATAATCGCTAATATATCAACCGCAAATGTCTTTCACAGTAGAAGAGGGGAAAACAATGGCTGTCCAAATTCTGTTACGCAAGCAAAACTCATGTGACCACTTGACGCGATGTTATCGTTCTGGCTCATTTTTCAAAACAAAAGCCTGGAAACTATGTCTGAAGACTGTTGACACCTTGAGGAAGCGATAGGAAAAGGAATCTGGTTCATATCCCTTTAAATAGAGCAAAGGAGGCTTTGGAACATGGAGTTTTTCAAAATAGAAGCCACTTCCTGCTTTGATTTTCCTCAGGGTTTCGCCTGCAATATCAGTTCTGTTATACTCACAGACAATATTTTGACAGTTTTGGAAACTTTAGACTTTTCTATTCAATACTAATAATAATAATATATATATATATATTAGCAACTGAGACTGAGGAGCTGGCCGTTTACAATGGGCACCTTTTCATCCAAGCTACTAATACTGCCCCTGCAGCCATATGAAGTTAATGCAACCGCTGTGTCAGATTTCAAAAAAACTTTTCCGGAAAGCATAATCTGAGAACGGCGCTCCAGAGCCCAGCCTGAGAAATATCCTCCATTTGGAGTCAAAAAGTTAGAAATAACACTATAAATATTCACTTACCTTTGGTGATCTTCATCCAGAAGGCACTCTCAGGAATCCCAGTTCGACAATAAATGACTGATTTGTTCCTTAAAGTTCCATAAAGTCCATAATTTATGTCCAAATAGCCACTTGTTGTTAGCGATGTTCAGCCCAGTAATCCCTCTTCATGAGGCGCGAGCACTTCTGTCCAGGCAAAAACTCAAAAGTTTCCGTTACAGGTCGTAGAAACAAGTCAAACAATGTATGGAAATAAATCTTTAGGATGTTTTTAACATAAAACATCAATAATGTTCAACCCGGAGAATTCCTATGTCTGAAGAAAAGCACTGGAACGAGAGCTAACTCTGTCGCTGAAGGCTCCACGAACCCTGGAGACACTCTGCCAGATCACTGACTCAAACAGGTCTCATGAGCCCCTGCTTTATAGTAGAATCCTCATTCAAGTTTCTAAAGACAGTTGACATCTAGTGGAAGCTGCAGGAAGTGCAACTTGACTCCATAGACTGTGTATTTGGTAGAGCTTTGAAAAACTACAAACCTCAGATGTCCCACTTCTGGTTAGTTTTCTCAGGTTTTCGCCTGCCATATTAGTTCTGTTATACTCACAAACATCATTCAACCAGTTTTAGAAACTTCAGAGTGTTTTCTATCCCAATACTAATATTACTATGCATATATTAGCATCTGGGACAGAGTATAGGAGTAGTTCACTCTGGGTACGCTATTCATCCAAAAGTGAAAATGCTCCCCTATCCCAAAAGGTTAATCAATTTACCGCATTGTGATGTCACCATGGAAAGGTGGAACTCCCGTCCCATGCAAACCTGCTGATTAGAAGGTCCTGTGTAGATTATACTTTCAACGAGCAACTATCAGGAAATAACACTGATTTGACAAATCCCACTTTTAGAGTGTTCGTTTCATCCCCTGTTGTTGTATAATACAGGAGCGCATCCAAACAGCCTATCCGACCGCTCGGAGGCGTCCGCACAGTCTTAAACCACACCGCTGCCTCGTTTTGTATCATATTCCAATTATAACACTGAGGGGGGGCAAAACTACATTTTAGAATGTGGGCAGGACATGTCTTCTCCATCCCCAGTGAAAGTTGAGCCCCTGGTATAATATTATATAAAACACAGGAAAAACAGAATGTTGACAGCACTGGGCCTTTAAAGTGAACCTATTGATCCAGTGCAAACCTACTGAACCAAAGTAGTCAACACTAGAAAATAAAGATTAGTCAGATATGAAGACGGCTGTGTGTGAGCATGTGTGTGTGAGCATGTGTGTGTGTGTGTGAGCATGTGTGTGTGTGTGTGAGCATGTGTGTGTGTGTGTGTGAGCATGTGTGTGTGTGTGTGAGCATGTGTGTGTGTGTGTGGAGTGTGTGTGTGTGTGTGAGCATGTGTGTGTGTGTTCTGTTTGTCTGAACAGGATTCTTTTCAGATATCAGCGCCTGTTAATATCATTGGAACAAATCTAATATTTACTGAAGTTTATTGGTTGCTGGCAGATTTCATGCCTAATACTTTGAAGACACAATTTTTGGTGAACCATATTAGCTTATGACCTGAAATGACTTATTTACTTGATGTCATAAATCCATACCGCCAAAATGTGTCTGCCAGACGACATTCCAGACACTCTCTTAATTTATCCAGACAGTCTTGTTTGCTTCAACAGTATAAAGACACAGCACATCAGTTACAACCTTGCAGGTGGAGTCAGTTTCCAATTCCTGTTACTGTAGGATCGTATTTTACTCATTTAGTCATTTAGGTTAGAAATCCACATCTAGATGCTTATTTGACTTACAGTACTAGGCATAAAAGTTAGAATTGTGTCATTTCCGCCTCGTAGCAAAGTTGAGGTATAGTATGTTCCAGCATTTGCTTTCAGTCTTTTTTGTCCCAGAACTGGGGCCCAGAGTTTTTCCTCTAGTCTATTTCAAAGCAGGAGTTTCTCTCTCTGAGGTAGTGGTACACGAGTAGAATGTAACCTTAATATGCTATTTATTGCTCATCTTTCCTACCAGGTGTCTCATACCATAGTTCAGGACAGATACCAGGTATGTAGAAGCACAATGCAGAAAACCGGTTAAGGAGGATCATTCGTTGTTATCTTTTGTTGAATGTAATGCAACTTATCGTTTAGACAAAGCATTCTGATTGGTCAAAGGGTGACCAAGCCATGCCAATGCTGACATACCATAACTAGATGTAATCCCACCCTACCTTCACTTTAAAATCCTGTGGTTGAACAAAGATTTTACCTTTCACAAAAAAAGACACGAGAAAATTCTGATATCAAAGTAGCATTGGTTGCTATTCATTGGTTGCTGGTGGACTTCATGCCGAATACTTTGAAGACAATTATTGTTGAAATATATTAGCTTATGACCTGAAGTGAATTATTTACTTGACACTGTTGCTGTTTGCCTCGACAGAGTAAAGGCACAGCACATCAGTTGCAGCCTTGCAGGTGAGTCAGTTTCCAATTCCTGTTACTGTATGCTAGTGTTTTCTACAGGTAGACATTTTGCCTGGATTTAACATCTAGAAGCCTATTTAACTAGTGGGCATAAAGGTTAGAATTGGGCCATTTCGGTTCTCACTGTGGAGCATGGAGGAGGAGGTGTGATGGTGTGGGGGTGCTTTGTTGGTGACAATGTCGGTGATTTACATGTATTTAGAATTCAAGGCACAGTTAACCAGCATGGCTACCACAGCATTCTGCAGCGATACGCCATCTCATCTGGTTTGTGCTTAGCGGGATTTGTTTTTCAACAGGACAATGACCCAACACAACTCCAGGCTGTGTAAGGACTATTTGACCAAGAAGGAGAGTGATAGAGTGCTGCATCAGATGACCTGGCCTCCACAATCACCAATTGAGATGTTTGGGATGAGTTGGAATGCAGAGTGAAGGAAAAGCAGCCAACAAGTGCTCAGCATGTGTGGGAACTCCTTCAAGACTGTTGGAAAAACATTCAAGGTGAAGATGGTTGAGAGAATGTAAAGATTGTTTAAAGCTGTCATCAAGACAAACCATAGCTACTTTGAAGAATTTAAAATCTAAAATATATTTTCATTTGTTTAACACTTTTTGGGTGACTACATGATTCCATATGTGTTATTTCACAGTTCTGATGTCTTCAATATTATTTTACAATGTAGAAAATAGTAAACTTTTGACTGGTACTGTATGTACATATTTTTTTACTGCTCTTGAGATATAATTACTGTTTGGATAACCTTATTCTTAAAAAAAAAAATCTTTATGCGATGCGCACCGCAGAGAACACCAGAAGAAGAATTATCACTGAATTGGAACTTGAACCGTCGCTGGAAGCTCCGGAACGTGAACCGTCGCTGGAAGCTCCGGAACTTGAGCCGTCGCTGGAAGCTCCGGAACGTGAACCGTCGCTGGAAGCTCCGGAACGTGAACCGTCGCTGGAAGCTCCGGAAAGTGAACCGTCGCTGGAAGCTCCGGAATGTGAACCGTCGCTGAAAGCTCCGGAACTTGAACCGTCGCTGAAGATTCCGCAACTTGAACCGTCGCTGAAGATTCCGCAACTTGAACCGTCGCTGGAGACTTCGGAACGTGAACCGTCGCTGGAGACTCCGGGACTTGAACCGTCGCTGGAGACTCCGGAACTTGAACCGTCGCTGGAAGCTCCGGAACTTGAACCGTCGCTGGAAGCTCCGGAACGTGAACCGTCGCTGGAAGTTCCGGAACGTGAACCGTCGCTGGAAGCTCCGGAACTTGAACCGTCGCTGGAAGCTCCGGAACTTGAACCGTCGCTGGAAGCTGTGGAACGTGAACCGTCGCTGGAAGCTCCGGAACTTGAACCGTCGCTGGAAGCTCCGGAACTTGAACCGCCGCTGGAAGCTCCGGAACATGAACCGTCGCTGGAAGCTCCGGAACTTGAACCGTGCGCTGGACCCGAACAGACGTCGCTGAAAGTTCCGGAGCGTGAGCTCGTCGCTGGAAGCTCCGGAACTTGAACCGTCGCTGGAAGCTCCGGCGGAACGTCGCGGAAGCTCCGAGCGCGAACCGTCGCTGGAAGCTCCGGATCGTGAACCGTCGCTGGAAGCTCCGGAACCAGAACCGCCGCTGGAAGCTCCGGAACGTGAACCGTCGCTGGAAGCTCCAGAATGTGAACTGTTGTTGGAAGCTCCGGACTGTACACACGCACTGGTAGATGAGTGCTCGGAGCCGGCACAGGAAGTACACGGGCGCACTGGAGGCCTGGTGCATGGAGCCGGCACAGGTGGCACCGGACTGATGACAAGCTCTTCAGGGCGAGTGCGGGAGCCGGCACAGGACGTACCGGGCTGGGGAGGCGCACTGAAGACCTGGTGCGTGTAGTCCGCTCATGTGGCACTGGACTACCCGGGCTGATGAACCGTTTTCAGCACGCCTGCGCTGCAGCATACTCCTCGCCAACACCTCTCTCCGGTATCCGTCATTAAACTCCTCTATCGACTGCCAGATGGTCTCTGGCTCTCCTCTGCTCAGCCGACCACCCCTTCCAGATTACTTGGCGACTCCCTCCAAGGAAGGGTCTCACATCCTCCCAGAATCTCCCCTCATGTCCAACTCATTTTTGCTTCCATAGCATGCAGCTTGGTCCTTGTGTGTTGGGATATTCTGTCACGGTTGATAGGAATGGACCAAGGCACAGCGTGAGTTGAGTTCCACATACTTTATTACACAGTGAAACTACCAAAAACAATAAACATAACACGAATGTGAAAGCCATAGTGCACAAAACACTAACACAAACAATATCCCACAAAACAGGTGGGAATAAAGGACAACTTAAGTATGATCCCCAATTAAAGACAACGGTAGTCAGCTGCCTCTAATTGGGAACCATACTAAAACACCAACATAGAAATATAACGACTAGAACACCACCGAGTCACACCCTGACCTAAAGCACCACAGAGAACCCCAAGGGCTCTCTATGGTCAGGGCGTGACACAAAGGCAGCGTCCATGGATACTCGACTTCAGCAACCTCTGCAACTGCCAGGGACCCAAGGCTGGGTTTGTTTACAGAGGTTACATCAGTAAGGACTACGCCCAGACTGGACAGGTGATCAATGATGATAAGGCCTTTCTCTACAGCATCACTGACCAGAGAGAAAAGTCACTACGTCAATCAAATGTATTTACAAAGCCCTTTTTACATCAGCCGATGTCAGTGCTGTACAGAAACCCAGGCCTAAAACCCCAAACAACAAGAAATGCAGATGTAGAAGCACGGTGGCTAGGAAAAACTTCCTAGAAAGGCAGGAACCTAGGAAGAAACCTAGAGAGAAACCAGGCTCTGAGGGGTGACCAGTCCTCTTCTGGCTGTGCCGGGTGGAGATTGAACATCTTGGCCATGTTCTGTTATAAACGTTTATAGATGACCAGCAGGGTCAAATAATACTAATCACAGTGGTTGTAGATGGTGTAACAGTTCAGAACCTCAGGAGTAAATGTCAGTTGACTTTTCAAAGCCGAGCATTCAGAGTTAGAGACAGCAGGTACAGTAGAGAAGAGAGTCAAAAACAGCAGGTCCGGGACAAGGTAGCGCGTCCGGTGAACAGGTCAGGGTTCCATAGCCGCTGGCAGAACAGTTGAAACTGGAGCAGCAGCACGACCGGGTGGACTGGGGACAGCAAGGAGTCATCAGGCCAGATAGTCCTGAGGCATGGTCCCAGGACTATGCCTTCTCTCTAGCCCCCTGACAAACTATTGCAGCATAGATACTGGAGGCTGAGACAGGAGGGGTCGGACGACACTGTGGCTGCGTCCGACAATACCCCCAAAGGCCAGTATGGTTTCACAGATAGAAAACACGGTCTTAATGTTGGTGTCTTGTGGTTTCTGAATGGCAATAAAGCACAGGTCAGTTGTATAACAGGAAATCATTACAAAGTCAATGCTGCAGGGATGCAGGGCAATGACCTGGTGTTGACAGAGTGTGAGGTCCACAGAGTGGCTAGGCTACCCTGCCGCCCCCATTTTAACCCCATTTCTGTCCATACAGAGTTAATAGATCATCTGGCAAAGCCCTGGAGAAACACACTTTGGACATCTGAGTAAATATTACTGTCTTTGAACCTAACCACACACATGCCTGCACACCACATACCAAAAATACATTAATTAAATTATTATTTTTAAAAATGTAGGAAGAAAGAACAATTTAAGTAGAACATCCAGAACTATAGGCTTGAGGTAAAGTCAGTGGCCCAGGCCAGTGTTCTGTTGGTGGGTCAGGTTTGGGCTGGCATGTCCAGCTTCTTCAATACCATCAACATGCAAGGCCATCGCTGGCAGTGCAGACAGAAGCCTCACCACACTGGGTATGAATGCGTGCGTGTGTGCGCACAATGGTCAAAGGGCGACAGAGTCGTGCCAATGTTGACAATATACCTTAACTAGATAGAATCCCACACTACTTTAACTTTGATATCCTGTGGTTGAACAAATCTATTATTTTACCTTTCACAATACAAGAAACTTGAATGTTCTGATATCAAAGTAGCAAGATGTGAGGCTTTCCTATTTAACAAGTTCACCCTAGAATGTAGGTCCAGTTCTGGAAGATCGCTGACTCATAATTCTGTCTCTGTCTGTCATTTACAGTTTAACCCCATGGCTCCCTTGCAGACGGATGTACCTGGATATTGCAAGCATGCTACTCTGAATGACCTGTGTGGTGTACGTCGTGGACGCCAGCAAAGTTTCTCAGAAGTCTGCTAAGATGATGGACAAGTTGGTTGCTATCTGCAAGAAGACCATTCAGATGTCTGAGTGAATAAAGCCCTATTATAGTTTCATAATGCTTTATGACCACAAGGTGCTCCTTTTACAAGATAATCTACCACTTCAAAAGTAGGTATTTTAAGTAGTGTACAGTGCCTTCAGAAAGTATTCAGACCCCTTGAATTTCTTTCACATTTTGTTAGGTAAATGTGATATTTTATAAATTAGCCAACATTTCTAAAAACCTGTTTTCTGCTTTGTCATTATTGTATATTTTGTGTAGATTGATGGGGAAAAAAATGATTTAATCAATTTGAGATACATTTTAGAAGAAGGCTGTAAATGTTATTACATTGTTTTTTCCTCATGAATCTACACAAAATACCCCACAATGACAAAGCAGAAACAGCTTTTTTTGCTAATTTATACAAAATAAAAAACAGAAAAATCACCTACAGACCCTTTAATCAGTACTTTGTTAAAGCACCTTTGGCAGCGATTATAGCCTTGAGTCTTCTTGGGTATGTGTAATGCAGTTGCAAAATTTTCTAAAAGCCTGTTTTCACTTTGTCATTATGGGGTATTGTGTGTAGATTGCTGAGGATTTAAAAACCTTTTTTTAAATCAATTTTGGAATAATGCTGTAATGTAACAAACTGTGGGAAAGGTCAAGTGGTGTGAATAGTTTCCGAAGGCACTGTATATCCTATTCCAACCATCCTATGTCAGCGTGAAACATTACATGAAATGCATTGTTCCCCATATGCAATCCTCCTGAGAGTCATTATTTCCCACTGCATGTTGATCCCAGGCATTCCCCAGCTGGTACTGTTGACCATAGTGCACAAGGCCTGCAGAATATTTACCTCAGCCACTACATAAAGAGGAAGGTGAGGTGTTTACTCATTGCATGCAACTGCATGGCTGTTAAAGATTCACAAAGCGCTAATTGGCTAAGTTAAAGGAATAGTTCCCCCAAATTACATTGGTTTTCTTACCCTGTAAGCAGTCTATGGACAAGGTATGACCTCAATCCATGCTTCGGTTTAGTTTCCTTGGCACAGTTTCCAAATGCATCTGTGGCACAGAACTCATTTAGCATTTGTGGCATAAATCCCATTCAAGTCATGGGACCTATAATAGCATTTTTCGCGCATCATGCTCAAAGCATCTATAAATGACTTTCTTGAGCTTCACAGTCAATTTGAGATACTTTTAGATGATTTGGACATGAGTGAAACGGTTCACATGACTTGAATGGGATTGGTGCCACTAATGCTAAAATGTTAGCATTTGTAAATCGTGCCAGGGAAATAAAACCAACACATCGATTGCTGTCATACCTTGTCCATAGACTGCTAACAGGGTAAGGAAACCAATGTAGAATTTTATTTGGGTGAACTATCCCTTTAAGAAATTGCTAAATGTGTTTACAGACCCACGAGTTAAGTGCGTCCCTGAATATTCCTGTGTCTTGTATTCTGCCAGTGAACAACTGACAGCCAGGAGTGTGAGCAGGATCAGGACACAGATATCCTGCTGCCAAGTCTGAACCAGATGTTGAACTACGCTGACAGCTTCTTCAAAAACCAGCTAGAGAAGCAGGAAGAGCTGCACCCATCTAAGCCCCGGCCCCGCCCCAAACCTGAGCCAACAAGTATTGTACATGCACACAATAATGTGATTATTGTGGATAGCCAGATTAGTTAGATTTAAAATGTTTACTTGCTTTGCTTAGAATAACTATTTCCCTAATAATCCTGTTTGCATGGACACATCTGAAATCAGGCTACCTGATGGCACACTGATAAATGCAGAAAATTGCCAATCAAAATAAACGCTCTACCACGTTATTTCTGGGAAGAATATTTGATTCCGAGTTCGGACATGTGAAAACTCCTTAGATGCATACAGTTGTTCCGAACGCGCTAGAGGGAGGCTCGCTCGGCTGGTGCTAGAACATGCACTGATGAAATACACCACTGGAACCCCAATTTAAAGTGTTTCCATGTCCTAATAATTAGAAAGACTGCTCAGAAAACCAGGTGATTTAACAAACAGAGTAAGGTGTTTGAATGACTGTTACATAATCTGCCTACTGCCATAGTCAGTTTAATATACAATTATTACTGTGCATGTAAACATACTCAAAGAACATTTTGAGTTACCTATATTTTCTGGGTAAGATGCAGTAATGTAACCAAGTATAGGTTTCATGCATCTATATGTTGTTGGTCTGTGTCTCTTCTCTGCAAACCCTTACTTTAACCTACCATGTTAATAAGGTCCAGATGGATTGAGGTATCTCACCAGTACTCTGCCAGAGGTGGGGCTCCCCATCTATAGTCCTCTTCCCCAGCTTCTAATATACTACTGTTGTGGAAATTCAACACAGGGACACTCAGTCAATATTAAATGAATCATTGTTTATTAACAGCAAGCTGGAGAAGTTACAGTCAAGCAGATGCATAAAGTACTGTTCTGAAGTGAGCTCCCCAGGGCAGTCCTGTTAGTTCTCTTATACTGGTTACAGACCGCGTACATGATGCCGCATTCTTATGTTGACTGCCTTGCCTGGTTCACCAACTACTTCTCAGAGTTCAGTGTGTCAAATCGGAGGGCATGTTGTCCGGACCTCTGGCAGTCTCTGTGAGGGTGCCACAGGGTTCAATTCACGGGCAACTCTCTGTATACATCAATGATGTCGCTCTTGCAGCTGGTGATTCTCCTGATCCACCTCTATGCAGACAGACACCATTCTGTATACTTCGGGCCTTTCTTGGAGCACTGTTAACTAACTTCCAGACAAGCTTCAATGCCATACAACTCTCCTTCCATTGACATAACGCTCTGAAATGCATGCTCTTCAACTGATAGCTGCCCGCACCTGCCCGCCCACCTAGCATCACTACTCTGGATGGTTCTGACTTAAAATATGTGGACAACTACAAATACCTAGGTGTCTGGTTAAGACTAAACTCTCCCTTCCAGACTCACATTAAGCATCTCCTATCCAAAATTAAATCTAGAATCGGCTTCCTATTTTAAAAAAGCATCCTTCCTCATGCTTGTTATGCACACCTCTAAGAAGAGGGAACGCAACATCCTGCTTCAACTCAACTCCGCGTGAAGTGAAAGAGGCCTGGGACTGTAGGTGCGAGTAAGGATGACAAAGGCAGAGAGTCGTACTGTCACACGGTAATATGGGTAAAAAAAGGGCTGGACGGAACCAAATGTCAAAGCCCCTCTCCTATCTAACCTGCCTACCCACTACTTATCTAACTTAGCACCACCTGGTGCCCTAACCAAAATACAGGGGGTGGTCTAGCCCAGGTCTTACCTAGTGTGCCTAGACAGTGAATATACTACGGGTATATGTATGCCCGCGGGCCTCTTGCCTAAGCACTCCTAGGTACCTTCCACCCTGGGAACAAATGAAACAGAATATTAAACAATTTCACGAACAAACTGAGAAACACAGGACATCAAATAAGCTCTATCTGAATGAGCAACTATCTATTATCAACAACCATCATGATATAACCCTCAGCCATCAGCCTCTCTTGCAGCAATCATTCCTCTCTGGTTATCACAATCAATCTCTCCTCTGAGTAACAGAACACTGGCTTATATAGCTTCAGAAGGAATCTAATTGAAGACAGCTGCGTCCTGACAAGGGGGCAGGGTCAGCTCTCCAATCAATGGGGGCCAACCAATCAGCTGCTTGGGTAGAATTCAGGAAGCCATCTCCTGAAAACACAGTGAAATACACAAACTACAACACAGAAACTGGGGAACGTAACAATGCTGCCAAACATACCCTTGTAAAACGGACTATCCTACCAATCCTTGACTTCCGGCGATGCCACTCTACAAAATAGCCTCCAACACTCTACTCAGAAAATTGGATGCAGTCTATCACAGTTTCATCCGTTTCGTCACCAAAGCCCCATATACTACCCACCACTGCGACCTGTATGCGCTCTTTTTGGCTGGCCCTAGCTTCATATTCGTCGCCAAACCCACTGGCTCCAGGTCATCTATAAGTCCTTGCTACGTAAACCCTGCCTTATCTCAGCTCACTGGTCACCATAGCAGCACCCACCCGCAGCACGTGCTCCAGCAGGTATATTTCACTGGTCACCCCCAAAGTCAATTCCTCCTTTGGCCGTTCTCTGCTGCCAATGACTGGAACGAATTGCAAAAATCACTGAAATTGGAGACTCCATATCTCCCCACTAACTTTAAGTATCAGCTATCAGAGCAGCTTACAGATCATTGCACCTGTACATAGCCCATCTGTAATGGCCCATCCAACTACCTCATCCCCATATTGTTATTTATTTTATATATATATATATATATACTTTTTTTTTGCTCCTTTGCACCCCAGTATCTCTACTTGCACATTCATCTTCTGCACATCTATCACTCCAGTGTTTATTTGCGAAATTGTAATTATTTCCCACTACGGCCTATTTATTGCCTTACCTCACTAATCTTACTTCACATTTGCACACACTGTATATATACTTTTCTATTGTGTTATTGACTGTACATTTGTTTATTCCATGTGTAACTCTGTGTTGTTGTCTGTGTCACACTGCTTTGCTTAATATTGTCAGGTCGCAGTTGTAAATGAGAACTTGTTCTCAACGGCCTACCTGGTTAAATAAAGGTGAAATTAAAAAAAAATAGGCATAGTTCATAGGATTGGTTCTGGCATGTGTCTGGCACTGTCTCCTATCTTAACTTCTAGAATATATTCTGGGTGTTCTGCCAGATGGTCTAAGGAGGGGCTCATGTCGCATCCTCTCATATCTTTACCAATCACAGGCAGGAACCAAGGATTACTTATGACACTAAGACAAGATGAACATTTTCAAGGCACAATGGCAGAAAGCACAATGGCAGAAAGGTGTGATGGAGCCAGTGTATCGTTAAGGTATCCAACTCTGTGTTCGGTGACCCCTGTGTCAGAACCTATAAGTACTTGATGTGGCTAACACCTGTGACTGAATGATATCTTCCTGGGTAATATCTTCCTGAATGATATCTTCACAAGATAACATTTTCCGTCAAGCACTGTCATGATTCAAGACATGAAACCTTTGAACGGCCGTCCTTGGCACAGCGCTCTCCCGCTATGCTCCCCAGAATGACCTTCTTGATCCAAATCGGTCAGGTTTCAAGACTAGTCATTCAACTGAGACTGCTCTTCTCTGTATTTAATGAGGGTTCCGTGACGTGAAGCACCCTCTCTCCCTCTGCTCTCATCCTTTCACTGCTCCGGCGCCTACACTTCGTGAACCATCAGATCCTCCTCTCCACCCTTCCGAGCTGGGCATCTCCGGCGCCCACGCTTGGATTGCGCTCCTACCTGGACAGAGGGTCGCCCTAAACAAAAGGCACAGAATTGTCTCCCTCGCCACGCCTCACCACTGGTGTCCCCAGGCTCTGTTCCCAGGCCCCTCTCCTAGTCTCGCTATACACCAAGTCACTTGGCTCTGTCATAACCTCACATGGTCTCTCCTATCATTGCTATGCAGACGACACACAATTAATCTTCTCCTTTCCCCCTTCTGATGACCAGGTGGCGAATCGCATCTCTGCATGTCTGGCAGACATATCAGTGTGGATGACGGATCACCACCTCAAGCTGAACCTCGGCAAGACGGAGCTGCTCTTCCTCCCGGGGAAGGACTGCCCGTTCCATGATCTTGCCATCACGGTTGACAACTCCATTGTGTCCTCCTCCCAGAGCGCTAAGAACCTTGGCGTGATCCTGGACAACACCCTGTCGTTCTCAACTAACATCAAGGCGGTGGCCCGTTCCTGTAGGTTCATGCTCTACAACATCCGCAGAGTACGACCCTGCCTCACACAGGAAGCGGCGCAGGTCCTAATCCAGGCACTTGTCATCTCCCGTCTGGATTACTGCAACTCGCTGTTGGCTGGGCTCCCTGCCTGTGCCATTAAACCCCTACAACTCATCCAGAACGCCGCAGCCCGTCTGGTGTTCAACCTTCCCAAGTTCTCTCACGTCACCCCGCTCCTCCGCTCTCTCCACTGGCTTCCAGTTGAAGCTCGCATCCGCTACAAGACCATGGTGCTTGCCTACGGAGCTGTGAGGGGAACGGCACCGCAGTACCTCCAGGCTCTGATCAGGCCCTACACCCAAACAAGGGCACTGCGTTCATCCACCTCTGGCCTGCTCGCTCCCTACCACTGAGGAAGTACAGTTCCCGCTCAGCCCAGTCAAAACTGTTCGCTGCTCTGGCCCCCCAATGGTGGAACAAACTCCCTCACGACGCCAGGACAGCGGAGTCAATCACCACCTTCCGGAGACACCTGAAACCCCACCTCTTCAAGGAATACCTAGGATAGGATAAGTAATCCTTCTCACCCCCCTTAAATGATTTAGATGCACTATTGTAAAGTGGCTGTTCCACTGGATGTCAGAAGGTGAATTCACCAATTTGTAAGTCGCTCCTGGATAAGAGCGTCTGCTAAATGACTTAAATGTAAATGTAATGTAA
>NW_027011727.1:0-15000 GCF_036934945.1 Oncorhynchus masou masou | reverse complement strand
GTTGTTCCGGGTTTTGGTCACTAGATGCCCCCATTGTGCTTTTTGACCTTATGTTTATTCCCTTGTTCACCATTATTATTTGCACCTGTGCCTCGTTTTCCCTGATTGTATTTAAACCCTTAGTTTCCCTCAGTTCTGTGCTCTGTGTTTGTATGTTAGCACCCAGCCCTAGTGTTCTGTGTATTCTTGTCGTTTCCGGTGGATGCTCTTGTGGAATTCTGTTTTTGTTTTTGAGTATCTCTTGAGGCTTTTTTGTGCTATTCCTACCACCTTTTGGATTTGCCATTTTGTATTGAAGGACTTCTTTTTTTTACTTTATTAAATACACCGTCTTAAGTACTGCTGTGTCTGCCTCATCTTCTGGGTTCTGCTGACTATTCGTGGCTCAGTTGGTTAAGTGACTGTTTCTCACTCCGGAGACCCAGGTTCGTAACCGGGTCCTGACAACCGCCTTGATGTTAGTTGAGAACGACTGCTTTAGGTGAGGCAGATGAACCTGTAGCCATATTACTTCAACAGTATTTAACATGAGATCCTCTCTAATCTTTACAGGAATGTGGTTCTGTATATAAACTGCAACACCTCCACCTTTGGCATTTCTGTCTCTTCTGTAGATGTTATAACCTTGTATTGCTACCACTCTATCATCAAAGGTTTTGTCTAAGCGAGTTTCAGAGAGTCAAATTGTTGATTTCAAAAACCTAGTTTCTGAAGCTACAAATTTTAACCTGGGCTATTTGTAACACTTTTCTGACATCCTTGATTGTTTTTCTTGCTTTACTGGGAAGCTTGGCGGAGGTAGACATGCTCATGTTATGTATGTTAGTGCAGAGTGAGCTGCACACAGTGGACTTCCTACTAGGACACACCGCCTCAGTGGTCTTCCTACTAGGAGACATGACCTCAGTGTTAACAGTGGTCTTCCTATAGGACACACCACCTCAGTGTTAACAGTGGTCTTCCTATAGGACACACCACCTCAGTGTTAACAGTGGTCTTCCTATAGGACACACCACCTCAGTGTTAACAGTGGTCTTCCTATAGGACACACCACCTCAGTGTTAACAGTGGTCTTCCTACTGGGACACACCACCTCAGTGTTAACAGTGGTCTTCCTACTAGGACACACCACCTCAGTGTTAACAGTGGACTTCCTATAGGACACACCTCCTCAGTGTTAACAGTGGTCTTCCTACTGGGACACACCACCTCAGTGTTAACAGTGGTCTTCCTACTAGGACACACCACCTCAGTGTTAACAGTGGTCTTCCTATAGGACACACCACCTCAGTGTTAACAGTGGTCTTCCTATAGGACACACCTCCTCAGTGTTAACAGTGGTCTTCCTATAGGACACACCACCTCAGTGTTAACAGTGGTCTTCCTATAGGACACACCTCCTCAGTGTTAACAGTGGTCTTCCTATAGGACACACCACCTCAGTGTTAACAGTGGTCTTCCTATAGGACACACCACCTCAGTGTTAACAGTGGTCTTCCTATAGGACACACCATTTCAGTGTTAACAGTGGTCTTCTTACTGGGACACACCCCCTCAGTGTTAACAGTGGTCTTCCTATAGGACACACCACCTCAGTGTTAACAGTGGTCTTCCTATAGGACACACCTCCTCAGTGTTAACAGTGGTCTTCCTATAGGACACACCACCTCAGTGTTAACAGTGGTCTTCCTATAGGACACACCTCCTCAGTGTTAACAGTGGTCTTCCTATAGGACACACCTCCTCAGTGTTAACAGTGGTCTTCCTACTAGGACACACCTCCTCAGTGTTAACAGTGGTCTTCCTACTAGGACACACCTCCTCAGTGTTAACAGTGGTCTTCCTATAGGACACACCTCCTCAGTGTTAACAGTGGTCTTCCTACTAGGACACACCTCCTCAGTGTTAACAGTGGTCTTCCTATAGGACACACCACCTCAGTGTTAACAGTGGTCTTCCTATAGGACACACCTCCTCAGTGTTAACAGTGGTCTTCCTACTAGGACACACCTCCTCAGTGTTAACAGTGGTCTTCCTATAGGACACACCACCTCAGTGTTAACAGTGGTCTTCCTACTAGGACACACCACCTCAGTGTTAACAGTGGTCTTCCTATAGGACACACCACCTCAGTGTTAACAGTGGTCTTCCTATAGGACACACCACCTCAGTGTTAACAGTGGTCTTCCTACAGGACACACCACCTCAGTGTTAACAGTGGTCTTCCTATAGGACACACCACCTCAGTGTTAACAGTGGTCTTCCTATAGGACACACCTCCTCAGTGCTAACAGTGGTCTTCCTATAGGACACACCTCCTCAGTGTTAACAGTGGTCTTCCTACTGGGACACACCTCCTCAGTGTTAACAGTGGTCTTCCTATAGGACACACCTCCTCAGTGTTAACAGTGGTCTTCCTACTGGGACACACCACCTCAGTGTTAACAGTGGTCTTCCTATAGGACACACCCCCTCAGTGTTAACAGTGGTCTTCCTATAGGACACACCACCTCAGTGTTAACAGTGGTCTTCCTATAGGACACACCACCTCAGTGTTAACAGTGGTCTTCCTATAGGACACACCTCCTCAGTGTTAACAGTGGTCTTCCTACTGGGACACACCACCTCAGTGTTAACAGTGGTCTTCCTATAGGACACACCACCTCAGTGTTAACAGTGGTCTTCCTATAGGACACACCACCTCAGTGTTAACAGTGGTCTTCCTACTGGGACACACCTCCTCAGTGTTAACAGTGGTCTTCCTACTGGGACACACCACCTCAGTGTTAACAGTGGTCTTCCTATAGGACACACCTCCTCAGTGTTAACAGTGGTCTTCCTATAGGACACACCACCTCAGTGTTAACAGTGGTCTTCCTATAGGACACACCTCCTCAGTGTTAACAGTGGTCTTCCTATAGGACACACCACCTCAGTGTTAACAGTGGTCTTCCTATAGGACACACCTCCTCAGTGTAAACAGTGGTCTTCCTACTAGGACACACCACCTCAGTGTTAACAGTGGTCTTCCTACTGGGACACACCCCCTCAGTGTTAACAGTGGTCTTCCTACTAGGACACACCACCTCAGTGTTAACAGTGGTCTTCCTACTAGGACACACCACCTCAGTGTTAACAGTGGTCTTCCTATAGGACACACCTCCTCAGTGTTAACAGTGGTCTTCCTGCTGGGACACACCACCTCAGTGTTAACAGTGGTCTTCCTATAGGACACACCACCTCAGTGTAAACAGTGGTCTTCCTATAGGACACACCTCCTCAGTGTTAACAGTGGTCTTCCTATAGGACACACCTCCTCAGTGTTAACAGTGGTCTTCCTATAGGACACACCTCCTCAGTGTTAACAGTGGTCTTCCTATAGGACACACCTCCTCAGTGTTAACAGTGGTCTTCCTATAGGACACACCTCCTCAGTGTTAACAGTGGTCTTCCTGCTGGGACACACCACCTCATTGTTGAAATCATTGGCCCACACTGGTCATCCTGTCTTCCTCTGCACATAATTATCTAATCTATTGTTCTCTCCTGTCTACATATCTTCATCCCTTCCCTCTCCTTCTCCACAACTTCATCCTCCTCCTCCCTCCTCCCCCTCCTCCTCCTCCTCCTCCTTCTCCTCCTCCTCCCCCTCCTCCTCCTCCTCCTCCTCATCCTCCTCCTCCTTCTCCTCCTCCCCATCCTCCTCCTCCTCCACCTCCTCCTCCTCCCCCTCCTCCTCCTCCACCTCCTCATATTCTTCCCACCCCGCTCTTCCTCCCCTCCCCATCCTCCTCCTCCTCCTCCTCCCCCCTCCTCCTCCTCCTCTCTCCTCCTCCTCCACCTCCTCCTCCTCATCCTCTTCCCACCCTGCTCTTCCTCCTCCCCATACTCTTCCTCCTCTTCATCCTCCTCCCCCTCCTCCCCATCCTCTTCCCACCCCGCTCTTCCTCCTCTTCATCCTCCTCCTCCTCCTCCACCCCTTCCTCCTTCTTTATGCTCCTCCTCCCCATCCTTGCTTTGTTGGTGGGTTCTGCAGTGACGGCACAGAAGAGCAAATTGAGAGGTGAGTTGATGGATAGTTACTATACTAGTTACTATAGTAATTACCATACTAGTTACTATACTAGCTGTCTGTTCTAGTCTTACTATACTAGTTACTACAATAGTTACTATACTAGCTGTATGTTATAGTGTTACTATAGTGTTACTAAACTAGCTACTATACTAGTTACTGTACTAGTTACTATACTAGCTGTCTGTTCCAGTGTTACTATACTAGTTACTATACTAGTTACTATACTAGCTGTCTGTTCTAGTGTTACTATGCTAGTTACTATACTAGCTGTCTGTTCTAGTGTTACTATACTAGTTACTATACTAGCTGTCTGTTCTAGTGTTAATATGCTAGTTACTATACTAGCTGTCTGTTCTAGTGTTACTATACTAGTTACTATACTAGCTGTCTGTTCTAGTGTTACTATACTAGTTACTATACTAGCTGTCTGTTCTAGTGTTACTATACTAGTTACTATACTAGCTGTCTGTTCTAGTGTTACTATACTAGTTATTATACGAGTTACTATACCATCTGTCTGTTCTAGTGTTACTATACTAGTTACTATACTAGTTACTATACTAGTTACTATACTAGTTACTATACTAGCTGTCTGTTCTAGTGTTACTATACTAGTTTCCATACTAGTTACTATACTATCTGTCTGTTCTAGTGTTACTATACTAGTTACTAAGCTAGCTGTCTGTTATAGTGTTACTATACTAGTTACTATACTATCTGTCTGTTCTAGTGTTACTATACTAGTTACTATACTATCTGTTAGTGTTACTAAACTAGTTACTATACTAGTTACTATACTAGCTGTCTGTTCTAGTGTTACTATACTAGTTACTATACTAGATGTCTGTTCTAGTGTTACTATACTAGTTACTATACTAGATGTCTGTTCTAGTGTTACTATACTAGTTACTATACTAGCTGCCTGTTCTAGTGTTACTATACTAGCTGCCTGTTCTAGTGTTACTATACTAGCTGTCTGTTCTAGTGTTACTATACTAGTTACTATACTAGTTACTATACTAGATGTCTGTTCTAGTGTTACTATACTAGTTACTATACTAGCTGTCTGTTCTAGTGTTACTATACTAGTTACTATACTAGTTACTATACTAGCTGTCTGTTCTAGTGTTACTATACTAGTTACTATACTAGTTACTATACTAGCTGTCTGTTCTAGTGTTACTATACTAGTTACTATACTAGTTACTATACTAGCTGTCTGTTCTAGTGTTACCATACTAGTTACTATACTAGATGTCTGTTCTAGTGTTACTATACTAGTTACTATACTAGCTGTCTGTTCTAGTGTTACTATACTAGTTACTATACTAGTTACTATACTAGCTGTCTGTTCTAGCGTTACTATACTAGTTACTATACTAGCTGTCTGTTCTAGTGTTACTATACTAGTTACTATACTAGTTACTATACTAGCTGTCTGTTCTAGTGTTACTATACTACTTACTATACTAGTTACTATACCATCTGTCTGTTCTAGTGTTACTATACTAGTTACTATACTAGTTACTATACTAGCTGTCTGTTCTAGTGTTACTATACTAGGTACTATACTAATTAATATACTAGCTGTCTGTTCTAGTGTTACTATGCTAGTTACTATACTAGTTACTATACTAATTACTAAACTAGCTGTCTGTTCTATTGTTACTTTACTAGTTACTATACTAGTTACTATACTAGCTGTATGTTCTAGTGTTACTATACTAGTTACTATACTAGCTGTCTGTTCTAGTGTTACTATACTAGTTACTATACTAGTTACTATACTAGATGTCTGTTCTAGTGTTACTATACTAGCTGTCTGTTCCAATGTTACTATACTAGTTACTATAGTAATTACTATACTAGTTACTATACTAGCTGTCTGTTCTAGTGGTACTATACTAGTTACTATACTAGTTACTATACGAGTTACTATACTAGTTACTATACTAGTTACTATAGTAATTACTATACTAGTTACTATGCTATTTACTATACTAGCTGTCTGTTCTAGTTTTACTATACTAGTTACTATACTAGTTACTATACTAGCTGTCTGTACTAGTGTTACTATACTAGTTACTATACTAAGTACTATACTGGTTACTATACTAATTACAATACTAGCTGTCTGTTCTAGTGTTACTATACTAGTTACTATACTAGTTATTATACTAGCTGTCTGTTCTAGTTTTACTATACTAGTTACTATACTAGTTACTATACTGGTTACTATACTAGTTACTATACTAATTACAATACTATCTGTCTGTTCTAGTGTTACTATACTAGTTATTATACTAGTTACTATACTAGTTACTATACTATACACGTTCAGATCTAGTTTCTAAACTAGTTACTATACTAGTTACTATACGAGTTACTATACTAGCTGTCTGTTCTAGTGTTACTATACTTGTTACTATACAAGTTATTATACTAGTTACTATACTATACACGTTCAGATCTAGTTTCTAAACTAGTTACTATACTAGTTACTATACTAGTTACTATACTAGCTGTCTGTTCTAGTGTTACTATACTTGTTACTATACAAGTTACTATACTAGTTACTATACTATACACGTTCAGATCTAGTTTCTAAACTAGTTACTATACTAGTTACTATACTAGTTACTATACTAGCTGTCTGTTCTAGTGTTACTATACTAGTTACTATACTAGTTATTATACTAGCTGTCTGTTCTAGTGTTACTATACTAGTTACTATACTAGTTACTATACTAGCTGTCTGTTCTAGTGTTACTATACTAGTTACTATACTAGTTACTATACTAGCTGTCTGTTCTAGTGTTACTATACTAGTTACTATACTAGTTATTATACTAGCTGTCTGTTCTAGTGTTACTATACTAGTTATTATACTAGTTACTATACTAGTTACTATACTATACACGGTCAGCTCTAGTTTCTAAACTAGTTACTATACTAGTTACTATACTAATTACTAAACTAGCTGTCTGTTCTATTGTTACTTTACTAGTTACTATACTAGTTACTATACTAGCTGTATGTTCTAGTGTTACTATACTAGTTACTATACTATACACGGTCAGCTCTAGTTTCTAAACGAGTTACTATACTAGTTACTATACTAGCTGTCTGTTCTAGTGTTACTATACTAGTTACTATACTAGTTACTATACTAGATTTCTGTTCTAGTGGTACTATACTAGTTACTATACTAGTTACTATACGAGTTACTATACTAGTTACTATACTAGTTACTATACTAATTACTATACTAGCTGTCTGTTCTATTGTTACTATACTAGTTATTATACTAGTTACTATACTAGCTGTCTGTTCCAATGTTACTATACTAGTTACTATACTAGTTACTATACTAGTTACTATACGAGTTACTATACTAGTTACTATACTAGTTACTATACTAATTACTATACTAGCTGTCTGTTCTATTGTTACTTTACTAGTTACTATACTAGTTACTATACTAGCTGTATGTTCTAGTGTTACTATACTAGTTACTATACTATACACGGTCAGCTCTAGTTTCTAAACGAGTTACTATACTAATTACTATACTAGCTGTCTGTTCTAGTTTTTACTATACTAGTTATTATACTAGTTACTATACTAGCTGTCTGTTCCAATGTTACTATACTAGTTACTATACTAGTTACTATACTAATTACTATACTAGCTGTCTGTTCTAGTTTTACTATACTAGTTATTATACTAGTTACTATACTAGCTGTCTGTTCCAATGTTACTATACTAGTTACTATACTAGTTACTATACTAATTACTATACTAGCTGTCTGTTCTAGTGTTACTATACTAGTTACTATACTAGTTACTATACTAGTTACTATACTTGTTACTATACTAATTACTATACTAGCTGTCTGTTCTAGTGTTACTATACTTGTTACTATACAAGTTATTATACTAGCTGTCTGTTCTAGTGTTACTATACTAGTTACTATACTAGCTGTCTGTTCTAGTGTTACTATACTAATTACTATACTAGCTGTCTGTTCTAGTGTTACTATACTTGTTACTATACAAGTTATTATACTAGCTGTCTGTTCTAGTGTTACCATACTAGTTACTATACTAGTTACTATACTACTTACTATACTAGATGTCTGTTCTAGTGTTACTATACTAGTTACTATACTAGCTGTCTGTGCTAGTGTTACTATACTAGTTAATATACTAGTTACTATACTAGTTATTATACTAGCTGTCTGTTCTAGTGTTACTATACTAATTATTATACTACCTGTCTGTTATAGTGTTACTATACTAGTTACTATACTAATTACTATACTAGCTGTCTGTTCTAGTGTTACTATACTAGTTACTATACTAGTTACTATACTAGTTACTATACTAGTTACTATACTAGTTACTATACTAGCTGTCTGTTCTAGTGTTACTATACTAGTTACTATACTAGCTGTCTGTTCTAGTGGTACTATACTAGTTACTATACTAGTTACTATACTAGTTACTATACTAGATGTCTGTTCTAGTGTTACTATACTAGTTTCCATACTAGTTACTATACTAGCTGTTTGTTCTAGTGTTACTATACTAGTTACTATACTAGTTACTATACTAGCTGTCTGTGCTAGTGTTACTATACTAGTTACTATACTAGTTACTATACTAATTATACTAGCTGCCTGTTCTAGTGTTACTATACTAGTTACGATACAAATTCTATACTAGCTGTCTGTTCTAGTGGTACTATACTAGTTACTATACTAATTACTATACTAGCTGTCTGTTCTATTGTTACTTTACTTGTTACTATACTAGTTACTATACTAGCTGTCTGTTCTAGTGTTACTATACTAGTTACTATACTAGCTCTCTGTTCGAGTGTTACTATACTAGTTACTATAGTAATTACTATACTAGTTACTATACTAGCTGTCTGTTCAGGTGTTACTATACTAGCTACTATACTAGTTACTATACTAACTGTCTGTTCAGGTGTTACTATACTAGCTACTATACTAGTTACTATACTAACTACTATAATAGCTGTATGTTCTAGTGTTACTATACTAGTTATTATACTAGTTACTATACTAGTTACTATACTATACACGGTCAGCTCTAGTTTCTAAACTAGTTTCTATACTAGTTACTATACTAGTTATTATACTAGCTGTCTGTTCTAGTGTTACTATACTAGTTACTATATACTAATTACTATACTAGCTGTCTGTTCTAGTGTTACTATACTAGTTACTATACTAGTTACTATACTAGTTACTATACTAGCTGTCTGTTCTAGTGTTACTATACTAGTTACTATGCTAGTTATTATACTACCTGTCTGTTCTAGTGTTACTATACTAATTACTATACTAGTTACTATACTAGCTGTCTATTCTAGTGTTACTATACTAGTTACTATATTAGTTACTATACTAGCTCTATGTTCTAGTTTCTAAACTAGTTACTATACTAGTTACTATACTGGCTGTCTGTTCTAGTGTCACTATACTATTTACTATACTATACTCGGTCAGCTCTATTTTCTAAATTAGTTACTATACTAGTTACTATAGTAATTACTATGCTAGTTACTATACTAGCTGTCTGTTCTAGTGTTACTATACTAGTTACTATACTAGCTGTATGTTCTAGTGTTACTATACTAGTGACTATACTAGATACTATACTAGTTACTATGCTAGCTGTCTGTTCTAGTGTTAATATACTAGTTACTATACTAGTTACTATACTGACTGTCTGTTCTAGTGTTACTATACTAGTTACTATATTAGTTACTATACAAATGGATCACTAGTCACTTTAAATAATGCCACTTTAATAATGTTTACATACCCTACATTACTCATCTCATATGAGATATTGTATATAATCGGCCATCACTCATCTTAATGTACATATTCTCATTCACCCCTTTAGACGTGTGTTGTTGGGGAATTTGTTAGGTTACATGTTAGACAGTACTGTTAGGTTAGATATAACTACATGGTCGGATCTAGAAGCACAAGCATTTCACTACACTCGCATTAACATCTGCTAACTATGTGACCAATCAGATTTGATTTGATTGATGTGTACTTTGATACAAACCCACATACATACACACACACACACACACACACACACCTAAACACACACACACACACACCTAAACACACACACACACACAACACACACACACACACACACACACACACACACACACACACACACACACACACACACACCTATACATACATACACACACACACTAATGAATTCTTCTGTGTTTGATAGTCATTTCCGTGGCCGTCCTGAACATAATCTAATTACAAATCTGAGAAAACATTACTTTGACTGGTTTACAGTCCTCCAACCTGATACCCTGCCTGATTGTAGATTCTGTAACTCTCTGCGGACTCTGCTAGAACAATGCCAGGGTTCTAGGTTATAGAGTATTGGCATTATAGTGAGAGTAGGTTGTTGTGTAAAACCTTATATAGTGTAGAAATATGGTAGAAATATGGTAGATAAAGACCACAAAGATTAGTTATATTTTATTCCGCCTGGAGAGAGAGAAGCGACTCACCAATGGCATAGCAGGAAATGGAACAGCCTATTTCAGATGCTAAGTATATCTGCCGTACAGAGGTCAATTAAACTTGCCCCACCCACGGGTAAAAAGATAGAGAGAGAGAGGGATAAAGAGATATATGAGAGGAGGAGGGATAAGAAAGGGTGTGAGAGAGCAGGAAGAGGATGAGACAGAGAGAGGAGAGAGAGACTGTGTGTGTGAGAGAGAGTGAGAGAGAGAGAGAGACTGTGAGAGAGAGACTGTGAGAGAGAGAGAGAGAGAGAGAGAGGAGAGGAGAGGAGAGAGAGAGAGAGAGAGAGAGAGAGAAGAGAGAAGAGAGAGAGAGAAAGAGAGAGAGTGAGGGGAAGAGAAGAGAAAAGAAGAGGGGTGAGAGAAGGAGTAGAGAGAGCAGGAATAGGATGATAGTAGAGAGGAAGGGTGAGAGAGACAGAGAGAAGAGAGAGGGGGGGGTGAAGAGAGGAAGTAGAGAGAGCAGGAAAGAGGATGAGAGAGAGAAGTAGAGGAGGGGGAGAGAGACAGATAGAAAGAGGAGGGGGAGAGCATGTGTAAGAATGAGAGAAGAAAGTGACAGCGTAATGTCCCGCAGGGAGTGTCAATGAGTACATGAGGGGGAGGGAGGGAGTACAGGGAGGGTGGGAGGGAGGGAGGGGGAGGGAGGGAGATGAGAGGAAGGAGAGAAGCAAGTGCAGGAGGGGGAAGGAGCGGAGGAAAGTGAGAAGAGATGGAGAGGAAGATGAGTTGAGGTGAGGTGTGAGGTGAGTGATGCAATGAGATGAAACAGAGGACAGCTCCATTGAAGAATGTGTCTACAATAGTTTGTTGTTTCTTAGACAGGAAGAATGTGTCTTCAATAGTTTGTTTTTCTTAGACAGGAAGAATGTGTCTACAATAGTTTGTTGTTTCTTAGACAGGAAGAATGTGTCTACAATAGTTTGTTGTTTCTTATACAGGAAGAATGTGTCTACAGTAGTTGTTTATTTACAGTTCTGACATCTGTAGATCAGTTCTGGAGAGCAGGTTTTCAGTAAAACCTGCTCAGGACAGGAAGGGAAGGAGAGAGAGGAACATGAGAGATGGGGAGTAGGGGGAAGAAGAGAGGTGAAAGAGATTCCGGTGACAGGCCATGCTTCATGAAAAACCTACATGAATAAAATATTCCTCCAGCAGCCCAGATCCATTTCTCTCTGTCCATCTATCCCAGTCTTTCCTGTTCCTCCTCTCTCTCACATGCACCGTCAACCCCAGGAGACCTTCATCAGCACTGTTAATGACCCATGCTCCTCGACTCACCTCTCTACCTCCTCATCCATCTCTTCCCATCCCTCTCTTCTCCCTCCTTTGTCTCTCTTCTCGTCCCTTTCTTCTCCCTCTCTCTCCTGCCTCCATCTCTCTCTCTCTCTCTCTCTCTCTCTCTCTCAACCTGACCTCTTTCCCCCTTCCTCTCTCCCCCGTCTCTCTCTCCACCTGGCCTCTACTCTCCTCTCTCCTCCTCCTTTCTCTCCACCTGGCGTCTACTCTCCCTCTCTCCATCCTCTCTTTCTCTCCCCGTTTCTCTCTCCTCTCCTCTCTCCTCCCTCTCTTTCTCTCCCCATTTCTCTATCATCTCCCTCTCCTCCCCCTCTCTCTCCACCTGGCCTCTACTCTCCCTCTCTCCTCCCTCTCTCTCTCCACCTGGCCTCTACTCTCCTCTCTCCTCCCCTCTCTCCCTCCACCTGGTCTCTACTCTCCTCTCTCCCTCCCTCTCCCTCTCTCCACCTGGCCTCTACTCTCCTCTCTCCTCCCCCTCTCTCTCCATCTGGCCTCTACTCTCCTCTCTCCTCCCCCTCTCTCTCTCCAGCTGTCCTCTCTTTCTCTCCCCATTTCTCTCTCCTCCCCTCTCTCCTCCCTCTCTCTCTCTCCACCTGGCCTCTACTCTCCTCTCTCCTCTCCTCTCTCCTCCCTCTCCTTCTCCCCACTGCCCTTTTTCACCTCCCTCCTCCCTATCCTTCTCTCCATTCTCCTCTCTCTCCACCTCGCCTCGCTCCTCCCTCTCCGTCTCTCCATTCTCCTCTCTCTCCATCTCACCTCCCTCCTCCCTCTCTGTCTCTCCATTCTCCTCTCTCTCCACCTCACCTCCCTCCTCCCTCTCCGTCTCTCCATTCTCTCTCTCTCTCCACCTCACCTCCCTCCTCCCTCTATGTCTCTCCATTCTCCTCTCTCTCCACCTCCCACCTCCCTCCCTCCCTCTCCGTCTCTCCATTCTCCTCTCTCTCCACCTCACCTCCCTCCTCCCTCTCTGTCTCTCCATTCTCCTCTTTCTCCACCTCACCTCCCTCCTCCCTCTCCGTCTCTCCATTCTCCTCTCTCTCCACCTCACCTCCCTCTCTGTCTCTCCATTCTCCTCTCTCTCCACCTCACCTCCCTCCTCCCTCTCTGTCTCTCCATTCTCCTCTTTCTCCACCTCACCTCCCTCCTCCCTCTCCATCGCTCCATTCTCCTCTCTCTCCACCTCACCTCCCTTGGTCTAGCTGTCTTGTAAAATTGTCTCTTCCCGGTGTTCATACATCCACTTCACGGTCAAATAGCTCCCTCTTACACAGGTGAACGTGAGAGAGGGAAGGAAGAGTGAGAGAGAGAGACAAAGCACAGCAAAAACAGCAATTTCTCTAAATGTCCCATGTAGCTCAATGGAAGTGCTTTTATTGCAGGTTCAGGACTCGGCTATCCAGTCTTGTCTACTGTAGGAGTGGCTCTGGCCTGGGTACATGGGTTTACATGGGTTTACGTAAACCGTTTTATAAAACGATTGTTCGTATTCTGGATTCTGATAGGTTGATATGCAGGTGTTGTGGAATAGAGAGAAGGTGTGTCTCGGGTCAACCAGTACATTGTCTAGAGGAGGTCTGGGGTCAACCAGTACCTTGTTTAGAGGAGGTCTGGGGTCAACCAGTACATTGTGTAGAGGAGGTCTGGGGTCAACCAGTACATTGTCTAGAGGAGGTCTGGGGTCAACCAGTACATTGTCTAGAGGAGGTCTGGGGTCAACCAGTATATTGTCTAGAGGAGGTCTGGGGTCAACCAGTACCTTGTCTAGAGGAGGTCTGGAGGTCAACCAGTATATTGTCTAGAGGAGGTCTGGGGTCAACCAGTACATTGTCTAGAGGAGGTCTGGGGTCAACCAGTACCTTGTGTAGAGGAGGTCTGGGATCAACCAGTACCTTGTCTAGAGGAGGTCTGGGGTCAACCAGTATATTGTCTAGAGGAGGTCTGGGGTCAACCAGTACATTGTCTAGAGGAGGTCTGGGGTCAACCAGTACCTTGTGTAGAGGAGGGTCTGGGATCAGCCAGTACCTTGTCTAGAGGAGGTCTGGGGTCAGCCAGTACCTTGTGTAGAGGAGGTCTGGGGTCAACCAGTACCTTGTCTAGAGGAGGTCGGGGGTCAACCAGTACATTGTGTAGAGGGAGGTCTGGGGTCAGCCAGTACATTGTCTAGAGGAGGTCTGGGGTCAACCAGTACATTGTCTAGAGGAGGTCTGGGGTCAACCAGTACCTTGTCTAGAGGAGGTCTGGGGTCAACCAGTACATTGTGTAGAGGGAGGTCTGGGGTCAACCAGTACCTTGTGTAGAGGAGGTCTGGGGTCAACCAGTACCTTGTGTAGAGGAGGTCGGGGGTCAACCAGTACATTGTGTAGAGGAGGTCTGGGGTCAACCAGTACATTGTCTAGAGGAGGTCTGGGGTCAACCAGTACATTGTCTAGAGGAGGTCTGGGGTCAACCAGTACCTTGTCTAGAGGAGGTCTGGGGTCAACCAGTATATTGTCTAGAGGAGGTCGGGGGTCAACCAGTACCTTGTCTAGAGGAGGTCTGGGGTCAACCAGTACCTTGTCTAGAGGAGGTCTGGGGTCAAACAGTACCTTGTGTAGAGGAGGTCTGGGGTCAACCAGTACATTGTCTAGAGGAGAGTCTGGGGTCAAACAGTACCTTGTCTAGAGGAGGTCTGGGGTCAACCAGTACATTGTCTAGAGGAGGTCTGGGGTCAACCAGTACATTGTCGAGAGGAGGTCTGGGGTCAACCAGTACATTGTCTAGAGGAGGTCTGGGGTCAACCAGTACCTTGTGTAGAGGGAGGTCTGGGGTCAACCAGTACATTGTCTAGAGGAGGTCGGGGGTCAACCAGTACCTTGTCTAGAGGAGGTCTGGGGTCAAACAGTACCTTGTGTAGAGGGAGGTCTGGGGTCAGCCAGTACCTTGTGTAGAGGAGGTCGGGGGTCAACCAGTGCCTTGTCTAGAGGAGGTCGGGGGTCAACCAGTACCTTGTGTAGAGGAGGTCTGGGGTCAGCCAGTACCT
>NW_027011726.1:0-22473 GCF_036934945.1 Oncorhynchus masou masou | reverse complement strand
ATACCACTGCATATACCACTGTATTATACCACTGCATTATACCACTGTATTATACCACTGCATATACGACTGTATTATACCACTGCATATACGACTGTATTATACCACTGTATTATACCACTGCATATACCACTGTATTATACCACTGCATTATACCACTGTATTATACCACTGCATATACGACTGTATTATACGAATGTATTATACCACTGCATATACCACTGTATTATACCACTGCATTATACCACTGTATTATACCACTGTTTATACCACTGCATTATACCACTGTATTATACCACTGTATTATACCACTGCATTATACCACTGCTGTCACGAATATTGTTCGGGTGGCGCTCAGGGGTCGTCGTCGCCGGGCTACTAGCTATCACCGATCCGTTGTTCTGTGTTCCTTTGGTTTTGTCTGATGAGAGAGTGTGGGTCCTCATCACATGCCTTACGGATAGAGCCCTGGAGTGGGCTAATGCGGTCTGGAACGGGCCCGACTCAGCGAAGGACAATTACCCGGAGTTCACCCGCCGTTTCAGGGCCGTGTTCGATCACCCTCCAGAAGGTCGAGCGGCGGGTGAGAGATTGTTCCATCTCAGACAGGGGACGAGGAGCGCACAGGACTTCGCGCTGGAGTTCCGGACCTTGGCCGCTGGAGCAGGGTGGAACGACAGGGCCCTGATAGACCATTACAGATGTAGCCTGAGAGAGGACGTCCGCAGGGAGCTGGCCTGTCGGGACACTACACTTAGCCTGGATGGACTGATAGACCTGTCGATCCGGTTGGACCATCTGCTAGCTGCTCGCAGACATTCTGAAAGGGTCCTGTCAGTTCTACCTCCTGACCCTCCTGCTCTTATCCCGATGGAGCTAGGAGGGACTGCGTCTAGGGAGATCGGAGGAGGAAGCTCCTCCTGTACCAGTTGTGGCCGGAGAGGGCACACGTCTGGTCGGTGCTGGAGGAATTCATCTGGGAATCGAGAAGACAGGCAGAACACTCCTCGGTCACCACAGGTGAGTAAGCACCACACTCTCCCAGAGTTTCCTGTTGGTCACGTGTTCTTATTAATTTGTTTCCTTAATTATTCTCCTTCTCTCCAGCATAAGGCACTGGTAGATTCAGGCGCAGCTGGAAACTTTATAGATTGCGGACACGCTCAGAGGTTGATGATTCCGTTAGTAAAAGTAGACCCCCCTTTTCCCGTGCACTCTTTAGATAGTCGACCATTAGGGTCAGGGCTGGTGAGGAAAGCCACAATTTCGTTGGAGATGATTACGCAGGGGAATCACAAGGAGCGAATTAGTTTGTTCCTTATCGATTCACCTGCATTTCCAGTGGTGCTGGGGATTCCCTGGCTAGCTATTCATAATCCTACGATTTCTTGGAAACAGGGAACTCTCCAGGGGTGGTCTGATGAGTGTTCAGGCAGGTGTGTAGGGGTTTCCATCGGTGCGACAACGGTGGAGAGTCCAGACCAGGTTTCCACCGTGCGCATTCCAGCTGAGTATGACGATTTGGCTATCGCTTTCAGTAAAAAGAAGGTGACCCAATTACCACCCCATAGGAAGGGGGATTGCGTGATAAACCTCCAGGGTAACGCTGCACTCCCCAGGAGTCATGTGTATCCTTTGTCCCAGGAGGAGACGGTGGCTATGGAAACTTATATCACCGAGGCTCTGGGACAGGGGTACATTCGGCCCTCCATGTCACCTGTCTCTTCGAGTTTCTTTTTTGTGAAGAAAAAAGATGGTGGTTTGCGTCCGTGTATTGATTATAGAGGTCTAAATTCCATCACGGTAAGTTTTAGTTACCCACTACCTCTCAATGCTACGGCAGTGTAATCATTTCACGGAGCGCAGTTCTTCACTAAACTGGATCTCAGGAGTGCTTATAATCTGGTGCGTATTCGGGATGGAGATGAGTGGAAAACTGCATTTAGCACTACTTCTGGCCATTATGAATACCTCGTCATGCCATACGGTTTAAAGAATGCTCCAGCTATATTTCAATCCTTCGTGGATGAGATTCTCAGAGACCTGCACGGACAGGGTGTAGTGGTGTATATTGACAATATTTTGATCTACTCCGCTACATGCACTGCGCATGTATCTCTGGTGCGCAAGGTTCTTAGACGACTGCTGGAGCATGACCTGTATGTGAAGGCGGAGAAATGTGAGTTTTCCAAACGATCAGTTTCCTTCCTGGGTTATCGCATTTCCAGCTCTGGGTTGGTAATGGAGGGTGACCGCGTCAAGGCTGTGCGTAATTGGCCGACTCCGACCACGGTAAAGGAGGTGCAGCGGCTCTTGGGGTTTGCCAATTACTACCGGACGTTTATCCAGGGTTTTGGTCAGGTAGCTGCCCCTATTACCTCACTGCTGAAGGGGGGGCCGGTGCGTTTACAGTGGTCAGCAGAGGCGGACGGAGCTTTTCGTAAGTTGAAGGCGATGTTCACTGAGGCGCCGGTGTTGGCTCATCCGGACCCGTCTGTGGCGTTTATAGTAGAGGTGGACGCATCCGAGGTTGGGGTTGGAGCGGTGCTCTCACAGAGTTCGGGTGCGCCACCGAAGCTCCGCCCCTTTGCCTTTTTTTCGAAGACACTCGGGCCAGCGGACCAGAAATATGATGTGGAGGATAGGGAGTTGTTGGCTATGGTTAAGGCCCTGAAGGTGTGGAGACACTGGCTTGAGGGGGCTAAGCACCCTTTCCTTATCTGGACTGACCACCGTAACCTGGAGTATATCCAATCAGCTAGGAGACTGAATCCTCGTCAGGCAAGGTGGGCCATGCTTTTCACCAGATTTGTTTCACTATCTCGTATAGACCAGGTTCCCTCAACACTAAGGCCGACGCGCTGTCAAGACTCTATGACAGTGAGGACAGGTCCATCGATCCTACTCCCATCATTCCGGCAGCTAAGCTGGTGGCACCAGTAGTATGGGATGTGGATGCGGACATCGAGCGGGCGCTAAGGGAGGAACCTGCGCCTTCACAGTGTCCGGAGGGTCGTAGGTACGTGCCGCTGGCTGTTCATGATCAATTGATTCGATGGGCTCATTGTCTACCCTCGTCGGGTCACCCAGGTATTTTTAGGACAGTGCGAGGTCTTCAGAGGAAGTACTGGTGGCCCACTTTGAGGAGGGATGTGCGATTCTATGTCTCCTCCTGTTCGGTGTGCGCCCAGAGTAAGGCTCCTAGACACCTGCCACGAGGTAAATTACAACCTCTTCCCGTTCTACAACGGCCGTGGACCCATCTATCGGTGGATTTTCTTACTGACCTTTCCCCCTCTCAGGGTAACACAACGATCCTGGTCGTTGTGGATCGGTTCTCTAAGTCCTGCCGTCTTATCCCATTGCCCGGTCTCCCTACGGCCCTACAGACTGCGGAAGCTCTTTTCACCCATGTCTTCCGGCACTACGGGGTGCCCGAGGATATAGTGTCTGATCGGGGCCCCCAGTTTATCTCCCGTGTATGGAGGGCATTTATGGAACGTCTGGGGGTCTCGGTCAGCCTGACCCCAGGGTATCACCCGGAGAGTAATGGGTAGGTGGAGAGAGTGAACCAGGAGGTGGGTAGGTTTCTGCGGTCGTATTGCCAGGACCGGCCAGGGGAGTGGCATCAGAGCCAGACTGAGGCTCCTGCGGTGGAGGAGTGGGTGCAGCGCTCTAAGGAGACCTGGAGAGCTGTCCAAGAGTCATTACACCAAGCGAGTGTAAGGCAGAAGAAGAGCGCTGACCGTCACCGCAGTGAGGCCTCCGTGTTTGCACCTGGGGACAGGGTCTGGCTCTCGACCCGAAACCTGCCCCTCCGCTTGCCCTGCTGAAAGCTGGGTCCGCAGTGTATAGGGCCATTTAAAGTCCTGAGGAGAATAAACAAGGTTTGTTATCGATTATTACTTCCTTCGTATTATCGTATTAACCCCTCGTTTCATGTGTCTCTTCTCAGGCCGGTGGTAGCTGGTCCCATGCAGGAAGGTGAGGTTCCGGAGGTTCCTCCACCCCCTCTGGACATCGAGGGGTCCCCGGCGTACAAGATACGAGCCATTCTGGACTCGAGACGCTGGGTGAGGGGCTTGCAGTACCTCGTTGACTGGGAGGGGTACGGTCCGGAGGAGAGGTGCTGGGTTCCGGTGAGGGATATTCTATATCCATCTATGTTGAGAGAGTTCCATCGCCTCCGTCCAGATCGCCCAGCGCCTCGGCCCCAGGGTCGTCCCTGAGACCAACGTCGGCGCGCTGCGGGAGCTGCGGGGGGTACTGTCACGACTATTACCGAAGGTGACTCCCCTTCTTGTTTGGGTGGCGCTCGGCGGTCGTTGTTCTGTGTTCCTTTGGTTTTGTCTGATTGGTATCACCTGTTTCTTGTTTGGTTGTTAGGGGGGGGTTATATATAGTTTGTTCAGCCCGCTTCTGTTTCGTGCGGGCTTGTTCGTCTGTTCTATGTTTGAGTGTATTTTGTTTGTATTTCGGGTTTCGCGCTGTCCGTTTATATTTCTGATCATTTGTTTTCCTACTTTTGTTCATGTTATTTTTCCTGGACATTAAAGTGTGTTTTTTCCCACATCTTTTGCTCTCTACGCCTGACTCCACACCTCCTCACTCATTTGCCGTAACAACTGCATTATACCACTACATTATACCACTGTATTATACCACTATATTATACCACTGTATTATACCACTGTATTATACCACTATATTATACCACTGTATTATACCACTATATTATACCACTACATTATACCACTGTATTATACCACTATATTATACCACTGTATTATACCACTGTATTATACCACTATATTATACCACTGTATTATACCACTATATTATACCACTATATTATACCACTACAATATACCACTGTATTATACCACTGTATAATACCACTGTATTATACCACTGTATTATACCACTATATTATACCACTGTATTATACCACTATATTATACCACTACATTATACCACTGTATTATACCACTATATTATACCACTGTATTATACCACTGTATTATACCACTATATTATACCACTGTATTATACCACTATATTATACCACTACAATATACCACTGTATTATACCACTGTATTATACCACTGTATTATACCACTATATTATACCACTGTATTATACCACTACAATATACCACTGCATTATACCACTGTATAATACCACTGTATTATACCACTGCTGTTACGCACCTTGTTTGTAGAATGACCGGACCAAGGTGCAGCATGGTAGGCGTACATTTTCTTTATTAATGTTCCACCCAAAAAAACAACACAACGAACGTAAAGCTTCGTAGTGCTAAACATGCAACAAACAAAGACAAGATCCCACAACTGAAGGTGGGGAAAGGGCTGCCTAAGTATGATCCCCAATCAGAGACAACGATAGACAGCTGCCTCTGATTGGGAACCATACCTGGCCAACAAAGAAATATACAAACTAGAATACCCACCCAAATCACACCATGACCTATCCAAATAGAGAAATAAAAAGGCTCTCTATGGTCAGAGCGTGACAACTGCATTATACCACTGTATTATACCACTGTATTATACCACTGCATTGGTACCACTGCAATACTGCACTGTATTATTTTCATATCTGATACAGCAAATGAATTATACTGTTCACATTACCTAAAAAGTTGATAAAGTGCTGAGCAGCTTTCCCTCAATGTTGCCACAGCACTGTCCAGAATGAATGGTGGGCGGGTGGTGGCATGGTCCCTCAATACAGCGTCCAGCTTTGAATCAAATATCCATTGGGTTCTCCCGTTTCTATTCCTGCTATTACAGCCCTTGGCCATTCTGTACGATGTTTTCAAATATTTGATCTTGCGCCGGCATTGGAAGTGGGAACGGGGAACCTTTTTTCTCTCATTCGGGAGGTAACTCTTCATAAATATCTTTATTTCTTCATGCGTGATCTAATTTTGATTATAAACTGGGTCGTTCGAGCTCTGAATGCTGATTGGCTGACAGCTGTGGTATATCAGACCGTATACCACGGGTATGACAAAACATGTATTTTTACTGCTGTAATTACGTTGGTAACCAGTTTTTAACAGCAATACGGCTCCTCGGAGGTTTGTGGTATATGGCCAATAAACCACGGCTAAGCGCTGTGTCCTGGCCCTCCGCGTTGCGTCATGTATAAGAACAGCCTTTAGCTGTGGTATATTGGCCATATACCACACCCCCTCTGGCTTTATTGCTTAATTTCGATTGGACAGTGCCAGTAGGCAGTGCCAGTAGGCAGTTGGTTTCTAATGAAGACCGTGATCTGAATTCTGGAGGAATTGTAGACGTATCGTCCATAACTACTACCTCAACTGGCCAGTGTGGTTTTTGTTTGAGAACGAGGGAACACGGTGAAGTTGGACAAATGTAAGTGCTTCATTGTCAGGATTCATTTAGACTTCAAGACTATCTGTAGAAGATGATGCGTCTTCGACTACCTCGGGAGGTGCCCAGGAAGATCTAATCATAGATCACAATGTGTCTTCTGATTGTCTACACCTGTCGACAAATGTGAGCACGATCAGAATGTGGACAAGATCGGGACAACAGACGCATGTTAGAAGCAGGTATAAATGGGGCTTCTCTCTCTATTTGTCTATGCCTGTTGTCAAGGCTATAATATTAATCCCTGTGACATAGTCCATGTGTGTGAGAATGAATGTGCTGAAGTGTGTTGCCAGTATGTTAGCTGTCTGAAGTGACAGGATCTTTGGGAGATCTGCTCCTACTGCTGATAAAGAGGTGCAACATAGACACCTCCTCTCGCCGGCTCTGCTTTGTACATGGGCAGACAATTATAGACAGTGAGAAAAGCCATTCTCCATGAATAAACACTTGTGGCATTTAGACACACAAGAATGCACACACCTAGCCTCCCCTCTTCACACATATCGCTGGCACGCCTAACAAGTGCATCCTAGATTTTTCTTTATTGATTCCAAGAAAGTATTTGTTGCTTTAAGCTGCCTCTCCTTTCCTGCCAAGGGTTGGGAGAAAGACCAGTGTCATTGGCTGGTTCTAATCCTCCTCACCTCTATCTAGGCCTGGAAAGCCAGATCCTAGAGCAAGATCCTACCCTGACAGAAATCCAGACCCTACACTCCTAGAAAAAAAAGTGCAAGGCCCACCATGGAAGGAGTTTGACACCCCTGCCATAGGATAACCCTTTGAAGAACCCTTTTTGGTTCCTGGTTGAATCCTTTTGGGTTCCATGTAAAACCCTTTCCACTGAGGGTTCTACATGGAACCCAAAAGGGTTCTACCTGGAACCAAAAAGGGTTCTCCTATGGGGAGTGTAGAGTCAGATCCTTCCCTGACAGAAACCCAGACCCTAACCTGGCAGCGGGCCCGAGCAACAAAGCCCCTGTGACATGTCGCGGTGATGCCGTGACAGATAACAGGTTAGGGAAGGCAGCCTTCTGCCAGCCAAAGGGCCAAGGGTGCCTGAGGACAAACTGATAACAGCAAAGAACAGGGTCTGGATTGTAAAGTTTCTGCTGGATGTTTGTTTTTTTCTATTGGAGGGGTGATGATTAACATGATGACAAATGGCATCTCTTCTCAGAGAAGAGATGATAACAAGATCCTCACTGCCCTGCCCACCTGCCCCCCTGTCCACCTGCCCCCCTGTCTGGCTGTCTGCTGCATGGGTTTGCTTCTCCCAATCAAAGGTAGCTGTGATAGGGGGAGCGGAGTACACAAAATTAATAATTTGACCAAATATTTAGGCAGAGGTATCAGTTAATGAAGTCTGTGAAGGAAGAAACCACATAGAAAAGGCGAGTTAGGTTCAAAAATCAGATTTTCACCAAGTCAAATTAATTTATTGTATGAGAGGTTTCATGATGCTTGTATCTAAACCAAAGTAAAAACGTTTAAGATTGTTCTATACATCAGTTGGGGTCTATAAGCTTCAATGAGGTCCTAAACCTGGCATGAAAATGAATCCTTGTAGCTGTGTGGGCTAATATAGTAAAAATGCTTGTCTTGGGTTAAGTATAGCCAATGGCCATGGGGTAAGCTGACCCAATGGCACGTTTAATAAATTGAAGTGTTCATTCCCCAGGCATAATGCAAGGCATTACCACTGGGTTATGAGGTAACAACAGGGCCTGGACTATGTTGAAAGTGTTTAAAAATGAACAAAGTGTTTGTTTGGTGTTAAGTCTGTGTTAAAATATGCTTAACATTATTAAAAGACAAAAAAGTGATTGTGTTGAATTATGTATGGGGGAATAAAGATAGACATGGTTTTAAAAAGGCAGTGGTAATATTTAATTCAGTACAGAAATATGTAGGCGGCTTAACTTACACTGTCCCGCGGCTCAACTTATCCCATACCAAAGGGTAAGTTATATTTCCTCTTACGGAGTGACGCTGACTGTAAAACACTGTTCAACTTACCTCACTCTCCCCTAATAACACGTATCAAACTATACCATGCACAAAGGTATGCAGTACTCCCGGTGTCGCCGATGACATTCTGAAGTGCTTTGGACACGATTCCATTTAAGCATACCATGTCACGACTAACAGCTACAAAAGGTGTTGGAGACAGGAGACAGTGCATGTGTGTGTGTCAGTGGCGGTCAGTGCCGTTTAAGATGAGGGAGGACACGTTTTTTTCATGACCATGGTCTTATTTCTATTACAGCATATAAACTCAGCAAAAAAAGAAACGTCCTCTAACTGTCAACTGCGTTTATTTTCAGCGTGTATATATTTGTAGGAACATAACATTCAACAACTGAGACATAAACTGAACAAGTTCCACAGACATGTGACTAACAGAAAAAGAATAATGTGTACTTGAACAAAGGGGGGGTTCAAAATCAAAAGTAACAGTCAGTATCTGGTGTGGCCACCAGCTCCTCCTCATGGACTGCACCAGATTTGCCAGTTCTTGCTGTGAGATTTTACCCAACTCTTCCACCAAGTCACCTGCAAGTTCCCAGACATTTCTGGGGGGAATGGTCCTAACCCTCACCCTCCGGTCCAACAGGTCCCAGACGTGCTCAATGGGATTGAGATCCAGGCTCTTCGCTGGCCATGGCAGGAAAGTACGTACAGAACGAGCAGTATGGCTGGTGGCATTGTCATGCTGGAGGGTCATGTCAGGATGAGCATGCAGGAAGAGTACCACATGAGGGAGGAGGATGTCTTCCCTCTAATGCACAGCGATGAGATTGCCTGAAATGACAACAAGCTCAGTCCGATGATGCTGTGACACACCGCCCCAGACCATGACGGACCCTCCACCTCCAAATCGATCCCGCTCCAGAGTACAGGCCTCGGTGTAACACTCATTCCTTCAACGATAAACGCGAATCCGAACATCAGCCCTGGTGAGACAAAACCGTGAGTCGTCAGTGAAGAGCACTTGTTGCCAGTCCTGTCTGGTCCAGCGACGGTGGGTTTGTGCCCATAGACAACGTTGTTGCCGGGGATGTCTGGTGAGGACCTGCCTTACAACAGGCCTACAAGCCCTCAGTCCAGCCCGACTCAGCCTATTGCGGACAGTCTGAGCATTTATGGAGGGATTGTGCATTCCTGGTGTAACTCGGGCAGTTGTTGCCATCCTGTACCTGTCGTGCAGGTGTTGTTACACTTGGTCTGCCACTGCGAGGACAATCAGCTGTCCATCCTGTCTCCCTGTAGCACTGTCTTAGTCGTCTCACAGTATGGACATTGCAATTTATTGCCCTGGCCAGATCTGCAGTCCTCATGCCTCCTTGCAGCATGCCTAAGGCACGTTCACGCAGATGAGCAGGAACCCTGGGCAGCTTTTTTATTTTGGTGTTTTTCAGAGTCAGTAGAAAGGCCTCTTTAGTGCCTTAAGTTTTCAGAACTGTGACCTTAATTGCCTACCGTATGTAAATCAAATCAAATCAAATCAAATTTATTTATATAGCCCTTCGTACATCAGCTGATATCTCAAAGTGCTGTACAGAAACCCAGCCTAAAACCCCAAACAGCAAGCAATGCAGGTGTAGAAGCACGGTGGCTAGGAAAACCTCCCTAGAAAAGCCAAAACCTAGGAAGAAACCTAGAGAGGAACCAGGCTATGTGGGGTGGCCAGTCCTCTTCTGGCTGTGCCGGGTAGAGATTATAACAGAACATGGCCAAGATGTTCAAATGTTCATAAATGACCAGCATGGTCGAATAATAATAAGGCAGAACAGTTGAAACTGGAGCAGCAGCACGGCCAGGTGGACTGGGGACAGCAAGGAGTCATCATGTCAAGTAGTCCTGGGGCATGGTCCTAGGGCCGCGGTTCAGTTGAAACTGGAGCAGCAGCACGGCCAGGTGGACTGGGGACAGCAAGGAGTCATCATGTCAGGTAGTCCTGGGGCATGGTCCTAGGGCTCAGGTCCTCCGAGAGAGAGAAGGAGAGAATTAGAGAACGCACACTTAGATTCACACAGGACACCGAATTGGACAGGAGAAGTACTCCAGATATAACAAACTGACCCCAGCCCCCCGACACATAAACTACTGCAGCATAAATACTGGAGGCTGAGACATGTAAGCTGTTAGTGTCTTAATGACCGTTCCACAGGTGCATGTTCATTAATTGTTTACTGTTAATTGAACAAGCATGGGAAACAGTGTTTAAACCCTTAACAATGAAGATCTGTGAAGTTATTTGGATTTTTACAAATTATCTTTGAAAGACATGGTCCTGAAGAAGGGACGTTTCCTTTTTTGCTGAGTTTAGGATGACTCTCATTCTATTTCTATTCTATAAACCCAGTTCAACGTAACAGCGATAGGTTTAGGCTACTACATGATACTAGAATTTTCCCTATACCCATCATGCTACAACCTAGCCAATGAATTCAAGTTTTCAATGTAGGTGCACACAAGTCGAGAGGAACATTTGAGGTGACAGACAGTGACACATGGACAGACAGTGACATTCAATATTGCCTTGAACACTCTTGCCTGCAAATTCAGGTATGTTTATCCCCGTTTTGTTCCGTTTGCTTCCGTTTACGAACAGAATCGGCGGAATGAAGACACCCCTGATCACACGTAAACACAGTTCACTTTAATAGGAGGCGAGTTGTATTCCTTCTCGCATCTCTCCTCCTCTCACCTCTTCCCTTTGCTTGTGGACTTCAATGCACAACACATCAGCTGTATGTGACCAGTAAAAAAAAACTTTCCAAGCAAAACCATGACATAAACGCGTTAGTAAACCCGCTACAATCATGCAGTAATGATACAGTGGGCTCCCGAGTGGCACAGTGATCTAAGGCACTGTTCTTAACTGACTTGACTAATTAAATAAAGGTTAAATAACTAAAATAAAATGAATAAAACAGTGTACAGTCAGTAAGCAGTTACACAGGCGGGCCCCGATGGCAATAAATGAGTCATACCAAAAGCTTACCTTGACATGGAAGACTTCCAGTGTTATGTTGGAAAGTCATAGCCAGCTAGCTAACATAGCATCACCCTGTTTGAGCAGGGTGTTTCAGTAGGCTAAACTAGCTAGCCAACTATGTAAGTGAAACTGAAAGTGGAAAAAATGACAATCTCTCTCTATTTCTCTCATTATGGAAGAAATTTGACCAAAACTATTCGACTAATGTCTTTCTGTCTCTTTGAGTCAACTACTCACCACCTTTTACACACTGCAATGCTAGTTGGCTGTAGTTTATGCTTTCAGTTCTTGATTCATTCTCTGATCCTTTGATTGGGTGGACAATATGTCAGTTCATGCTGCAAGAGCTCTGATAGGCTGGCGGACATCCTCCGGAAGTTGTCCTAATTACTGTGTAAGTCTATGGAAGTGGGTGAGAACCATGAGCCTCCTATCTGGTCTGTTTTCTCCTGTGCTAATCCCTGATCTGGTCTGTTTTCTCCTGTGTTAAACCCTGATCTGGTCTGTTTTCTCCTGTGCTAATCCCTGATCTGGTCTGTTTTCTCCTGTGTTAAACCCTGATCTGGTCTCTTTTCTCCTGTGCTAATCCCTGATCTGGTCTGTTTTCTCCTGTGTTAAACCCTGATCTGGTCTGTTTTCTCCTGTGCTAATCCCTGATCTGGTCTGTTTTCTCCTGTGTTAAACCCTGATCTGGTCTGTTTTCTCATGTGTTAAACCATGATCTGGTCTGTTTTCTCCTGTGCTAATCCCTGATCTGGTCTCTTTTTTCCTGTGTTAAACCCTGATCTGGTCTGTTTTCTCCTGTGCTAATCCCTGATCTGGTCTGTTTTCTCCTGTGTTAAACCCTGATCTGGTCTGTTTTCTCCTGTGCTAATCCCTGATCTGGTCTGTTTTCTCCTGTGTTAAACCCTGATCTGGTCTGTTTTCTCCTGTGTTAAACCCTGATCTGGTCTGTTTTCTCATGTGTTAAACCCTGATCTGGTCTGTTTTCTCCTGTGCTAAACCCTGACCTGGTCTGTTCTCTCCTGTGTTAAACCCTGACCTGGTCTGTTCTTTCCTGTGTTAAACCCTGACCTGGTCTGTTCTCTCCTGTGTTAAACCCTGTTCGCTGCTCTCTCCCACAGCTGACATCAGCCAGACTGAGTTACTGTACAGGACATCAAAGGATGAGATGTGGGTCTCCTGGGGTGACATCTGTCCACCTCGTCCCTCTCACAATCCTGGAAGTTTTATTCTATAGCATGTCATGACCTGTTAGGGTCAACACCTGTAGGTAAATATTTTATTTATTATTATTATTTATTTTTAACAATACAAAATATACACATATAAATGACAACATACAGACTCACACAAACATCCACAACATCACACCTACTCAGACCCACCTGCTCACACCCCCATCTCCATCACCCCTACTCAGACCCACCTGCTCACACCCCCATCTCCATCACCCCTACTCAGACCCACCTGCTCACACCCCCATCTCCAGCATCACTCTCTTCCACATGGCCTCAAACGGCGCCATCTTGTTTCTCTCTGCCGCCCAAGCACTTAACTTTTAGATAATAAAGCATTTGACCTTTTCATTGCATTAACAATGGAGGAATGGGTGATTTCCAGTTTTTAAGTATACAAGAGAAAAGTATGGTCCAACCCATCGGGTATCTCACTGCACCCTCATATGCCATGTCTTGAAATAGATTAATTAAAAGTACATTTACATTGTAATACATCTGACAGCCAACTTTTGAACTCCGACTTTCGACTTTATAGCATTCCCAGAAGGCATGGATGTCAGCGTCGTGTGTATAGGTGGCAGGGAAGTCAGGCGCAGGAGAGTCAAAATGAAGTGTGAATGGAGTATTTTAATAAATGTCAACAGAACATGCTCCATAACACTAAAATGTACAGACATGAAAAAACATGGGTACGAGGACCCGTCGCGTACCAACACAACAAAATAACAACACTGACAATAAAACAATCTCTGACAAAGACATGAGGGGAAACAGAGGGTTAAATACACAACAGGTAATGAATGGGATTGAAAACAGGTGTGTGGGAAGACAAGACAAAACCAATGGAAAATGAAAAATGGATCAATGATGGCTAGAAGACCGGTGACGTCGAACGCCGAGCACCGCCCGAACAAGGAGAGGCAACGACTTCGGCAGAAGTCGTGACAATGGATTATTGAGTTTTACCCTGCGGACATGACTATGCCGCTGTGCTGTAGAATTTGTGAATTTTGTAAGTGTCCATTTTCGTTAACTGTAATTTTGTTAGTTATGTTCCAACATTCCCTCCACCTGTAGGTAAATCTAAACACACAGCAATAACAAAGGATGGAAAACATCTGATAGGGGATTTATGGTTGTCACTAGTACCACAGCCACAAATTCGTAAACCCTGCCTATTTCTACAAATTATCTTCTTAAAATGTGATTTTTAAACCTAACCTTAACCTGAAGCCTAACCTTAACCACACTGCTAAACGTATGCCTAACCCTAACCCCAAAATAAAATAAAAATACATGAGTGAATAGACCATTTTGACTTTGTGGCTGTGGTAACAAGTAGAAACTGTGATGTATGTTTTTCATGCTAAAGATACTAGAGGATAATCCACGTGATACAAAGTACTGCTGAACAGAAACTACTGTGTGTCGCGGCTGTAGAACAGAAAGTGAATCTGCACACTGGTATTATCCTCCCAAAGTGTTTAATAGGACAGCGTTTGGGCCCCAAACTGAGTGATTGCCCTGGTTCCTCTGGCCTCGCTGTCCGTACAGCAGGTCACCTTCAGAGGCTTCCAGAGGCCTCCAGTCCCATCATGTCTCCTGTCCCCATTTAGAGGCAGAGGCAAGCAGGTAAGTAGATTAGGTCCACATTGAATCGATAGCCAATCACTTAGCCCCATGGAGCCGTGCAAGAGAGAGTTCTTGAGCGGCCCGAGGTTGGATGAGATGGTGTGTGTGTGTGTGTCTCCATGTCTGTGAGTGTATTGTGTGTATGTGCGTATGTGTGTGTGTTAAAGCCAGCAGTAAGGACTCTGAGTCCCCACAGTAGTAAAGGGATGTTGTCTCTTGGCCAAGTGGCCATCACATCTTAATCTCCATCAGAGATGAGTTATACAGGCCATCCTCCCCATCCTTTTCCTCCTCTACACAGCTAATGACAGACAGCAAACTAATGGGGATGAATGGTGAAGATGGGCTTGTGGGTACTCTCGGTACTGTACAGTTACAGTAGGCAGTATAGCTATCTCAGGGTTAGAGCTCTTGTTTGCAGTTCTGCTTCATTGTTATGCTGCACTTGATCTGTGTCTAATCTAAGAGCTGTAGCTGAATTAACATGTTTTAGGTTGTTTCCGTCCACCCTGGGAGTCTCAGAACATCAAAGGATGACATCATAAAATAACTAAATGACATCCTATCCTCCCTCCTGAATCCTCCTCCCCCTCCTCCCTCTCTGCAGATGACTTCGTCAACCATTTTGAAAAGAAGGTCGACGACATCCGATCCTCGTTTGCTAAGTCAAACGACACCGCTGGTTCTGCTCACACTGCCCTACCCTGTGCTCTGACCTCTTTCTCCCCTCTCTCTCCAGATGAAATCTCGCTTCTTGTGATGGCCGGCCGCCCAACAACCTGCCCGCTTGACCCTATCCCCTCCTCTCTTCTCCAGACCATTTCCGGAGACCTTCTCCCTTACCTCACCTCGCTCATCAACTCATCCCTGACCGCTGGCTACGTCCCTTCCGTCTTCAAGAGAGCGAGAGTTGCACCCCTTCTGAAAAAACCTACACTCGATCCCTCCGATGTCAACAACTACAGACCAGTATCCCTTCTTTCTTTTCTCTCCAAAACTCTTGAACGTGCCGTCCTTGGCCAGCTCTCCCGCTATCTCTCTCAGAATGACCTTCTTGATCCAAATCAGTCAGGTTTCAAGACTAGTCATTCAACTGAGACTGCTCTTCTCTGTATCACGGAGGCGCTCCGCACTGCTAAAGCTAACTCTCTCTCCTCTGCTCTCATCCTTCTAGACCTATCGGCTGCCTTCGATACTGTGAACCATCAGATCCTCCTCTCCACCCTCTCCGAGTTGGGCATCTCCGGCGCGGCCCACGCTTGGATTGCGTCCTACCTGACAGGTCGCTCCTACCAGGTGGCGTGGCGAGAATCTGTCTCCTCACCACGCGCTCTCACCACTGGTGTCCCCCAGGGCTCTGTTCTAGGCCCTCTCCTATTCTCGCTATACACCAAGTCACTTGGCTCTGTCATAACCTCACATGGTCTCTCCTATCATTGCTATGCAGACGACACACAATTAATCTTCTCCTTTCCCCCTTCTGATGACCAGGTGGCGAATCGCATCTCTGCATGTCTGGCAGACATATCAGTGTGGATGACGGATCACCACCTCAAGCTGAACCTCGGCAAGACGGAGCTGCTCTTCCTCCCGGGGAAGGACTGCCCGTTCCATGATCTCGCCATCACGGTTGACAACTCCATTGTGTCCTCCTCCCAGAGCGCTAAGAACCTTGGCGTGATCCTGGACAACACCCTGTCGTTCTCAACCAACATCATGGCGGTGGCCCGTTCCTGTAGGTTCATGCTCTACAACATCCGCAGAGTACGACCCTGCCTCACACAGGAAGCGGCGCAGGTCCTAATCCAGGCACTTGTCATCTCCCGTCTGGATTACTGCAACTCGCTGTTGGCTGGGCTCCCTGCCTGTGCCATTAAACCCCTACAACTCATCCAGAACGCCGCAGCCCGTCTGGTGTTCAACCTTCCCAAGTTCTCTCACGTCACCCCGCTCCTCCACTCTCTCCACTGGCTTCCAGTTGAAGCTCGCATCCGCTACAAGACCATGGTGCTTGCCTACGGAGCTGTGAGGGGAACGGCACCGCAGTACCTCCAGGCTCTGATCAGGCCCTACACCCAAACAAGGGCACTGCGTTCATCCACCTCTGGCCTGCTCGCCTCCCTACCACTGAGGAAGTACAGTTCCCGCTCAGCCCAGTCAAAACTGTTCGCTGCTCTGGCCCCCCAATGGTGGAACAAACTCCCTCACGACGCCAGGACAGCAGAGTCAATCACCACCTTCCGGAGACACCTGAAACCCCACCTCTTCAAGGAATACCTAGGATAGGATAAGTAATCCTTCTCACCCCCCCTTAAATGATTTAGATGCACTATTGTAAAGTGGCTGTTCCACTGGATGTCAGAAGGTGAATTCACCAATTTGTAAGTCGCTCTGGATAAGAGCGTCAACTAAATGACTTAAATGTAAATGTAAATGTATGAAATGACATCATAGAATAACCACTGCGGTGACACCATATATAGCCAGTGAATCCTAACATGTTCCTCCTTTGGAGCCTCCTTTTACTGCTGTAACTTCATTATATGTGTGCTTTGAATGAGGCTGAGTCTACTGCTACTGGCTAAAAACAGAACCAAATAAAGCCTCTATATATAAATCTGGCTAATACTGACACTTAGACAAAGTAAACGAGTGTCACACCCTGATCTGCTTCACATGGCTTTGTGATTGTCTCCACCCCCCTCCAGGTGTCGCCCATCTTCCCCATTATCCCCTGTGTATTTATACCGGTGATCTCTGTTTGTCTGTAGCCATTTTGTCTTGTTGTCAAGTCAACCAGTGTTTTTGTATCAGCTCCGGCTTTCCCCCAGTCTCTCTTTTCTCGTCCTCCTGTTTTTTCCCTTGTCTGTCCTGGCCCTGAATCCGCCCGCCTGAACAGTCTGCCTGACCCTAAGCCTGCTGTCCTCTACCGGACCTGACCCTGAGCCTGGGGTCCTCTACAGGACCTGACCCTGAGCCTGGGGTCCTCGACCTGATCTGACCCTGAGCCTGGGGTCCTCTACAGGACCTGACACTGAGCCTGCCGTCCTCTACCTGACCTGACCCTGAGCCTGGGGTCCTCTACCTGACCTGACCCTGAGCCTGGGGTCCTCTACAGGACCTGACACTGAGCCTGCCGTCCTCTACCGGACCTGACCCTGAGCCTGGGGTCCTCTACAGGACCTGACACTGAGCCTGCCGTCCTCTACCTGACCTGACCCTGAGCCTGGGGTCCTCTACCTGATCTGACCCTGAGCCTGGGGTCCTCTACCTGACCTGACCCTGAGCCTGGGGTCCTCTACAGGACCTGACACTGAGCCTGCCGTCCTCTACCTGACCTGACCCTGAGCCTGGGGTCCTCGACCTGATCTGACCCTGAGCCTGGGGTCCTCTACAGGACCTGACACTGAGCCTGCCGTCCTCTACCTGACCTGACCCTGAGCCTGGGGTCCTCTACAGGACCTGACCCTGAGCCTGCCGTCCTCTACAGGACCTGACCCTGAGCCTGGGGTCCTCTACCGGACCTGACCCTGAGCCTGCCGTCCTCTACCGGACCTGACCCTGAGCCTGGGTCCTCTACAGGACCTGACCCTGAGCCTGCCGTCCTCTACCGGACCTGACCCTGAGCCTGGGGTCCTCTACCTGACCTGACCATGAGCCTGCCGTCCTCTACTTGACCTGACACTGAGCCTGCCGTCCTCTACCGGACCTGACACTGAGCCTGCCGTCCTCTACCGGACCTGACACTGAGCCTGCCGTAATCTACCTGATCTGACCCTGAGCCTGCCGTCCTCTACAGGACCTGACCCTGAGCCTGCCGTCCTCTACCTGACCTGACCCTGTGCCTGCCGTCCTCTACCTGACCTGACCCTGAGCCTGGGGTCCTCTACAGGACCTGACCCTGAGCCTGGGGTCCTCTACCGGACCTGACCCTGAGCCTGCCGTCCTCTACCGGACCTGACCCTGAGCCTGGGGTCCTCTACCTGACCTGACCCTGAGCCTGGGGTCCTCTACCTGACCTGACCCTGAGCCTGCCGTCCTCTACCTGACCTGACACTGAGCCTGCCGTCCTCTACCGGACCTGACACTGAGCCTGGCGTCCTCTACCGGACCTGACACTGAGCCTGCCGTCCTCTACCTGATCTGACCCTGAGCCTGCCGTCCTCTACAGGACCTGACCCTGAGCCTGCCGTCCTCTACGTGATCTGACCCTGAGCCTGCCGTCCTCTACCTGACCTGACCCTGAGCCTGCCGTCCTCTACCTGATCTGACACTGAGCCTGCCGTCCTCTACAGGACCTGACCCTGAGCCTGCCGTCCTCTACCTGATCTGACCCTGAGCCTGCCGTCCTCTACCTGACCTGACCCTGAGCCTGCCGTCCTCTACAGGACCTGACCTTGAGCCTGCCGTCCTCTACCTGATCTGACCCTGAGCCTGGGGTCCTCTACAGGACCTGACCCTGAGCCTGCCGTCCTCTACCTGACCTGACCCTGAGCCTGCCGTCCTCTACCTGACCTGACCCTGAGCCTGGGGTCCTCTACAGGACCTGACCCTGAGCCTGGGGTCCTCTACCGGACCTGACCCTGAGCCTGCCGTCCTCTACCGGACCTGACCCTGAGCCTGCCGTCCTCTACAGGACCTGAACCTGAGCCTGCCGTCCTCTACCGGACCTGACCCTGAGCCTGGGGTCCTCTACCTGACCTGACCCTGAGCCTAGGGGTCCTCTACCTGACCTGACCCTGAGCCTGCCGTCCTCTACCTGACCTGACACTGAGCCTGGGGTCCTCTACCTGACCTGACCCTGAGCCTGGGGTCCTCTACCTGACCTGACACTGAGCCTGGGGTCCTCTACCGGACCTGACCCTGAGCCTGGGGTCCTCTACCGGACCTGACCCTGAGCCTGGTGTCCTCTACAGGACCTGACCCTGAGCCTGGGGTCCTCTACCGGACCTGACCCTGAGCCTGCCGTCCTCTACCGGACCTGACCCTGAGCCTGGGGTCCCCTACAGGACCTGACCCTGAGCCTGCCGTCCTCTACCGGACCTGACCCTGAGCCTGGGGTCCTCTACCGGACCTGACCCTGAGCCTGCCGTCCTCTACCTGACCTGACCCTGAGCCTGGGGTCCTCTACCGGACCTGACCCTGAGCCTGGGGTCCTCTACCTGACCTGACCCTGAGCCTGCCGTCCTCTACCGGACCTGACCCTGAGCCTGGGGTCCTCTACCTGACCTGACCCTGAGCCTGGGGTCCTCTACAGGACCTGACCCTGAGCCTGCCGTCCTCTACCGGACCTGACCCTGAGCCTGGGGTCCTCTACAGGACCTGACCCTGAGCCTGTGGTCCTCTACCGGACCTGACCCTGAGCCTGCCGTCCTCTACCTGACCTGACCCTGAGCCTGCCGTCCTCTACCGGACCTGACGCTGAGCCTGGGGTCCTCTACCTGACCTGACCCTGAGCCTGCCGTCCTCTACCGGACCTGACCCTGAGCCTGGGGTCCTCTACCGGACCTGACCCTGAGCCTGCCGTCCTCTACAGGACCTGACCCTGAGCCTGGGGTCCTCTATCTGACCTGACCCTGAGCCTGCCGTCCTCTACCTGAGCTGACCCTGAGCGTGCCGTCCTCTACCTGAGCTGACCCTGAGCGTGCCGTCCTCTACCTGAGCTGACCCTGAGCCTGCCGACCTGTACCTTTGCCCCTGTTGCTGTAATAAACTTTGTTACTTCGACAGGGTCTGCATCTGGGTCTTACCTTATCCTGATAAGGAGTCCATATACCAGGCCATAAAAGTGTAATGAACTGACTAAGGGATTAAACATAACATTAGATGAATCAAATCAAATCAAATCACATTTTATTTGTCACATACACATGGTTAGCAGATGTTAATGCGAGCGAAATGCTTGTGCTTCTAGTTCCGACAATGTAGTAATAACCAACGAGTAATCTAGCTAATTCCAAAACTACTACCTTATACACATAAGTGTAAAGGGATAAAGAATATGTACATAAAGATATATGAATGAGTGATGGTAAAGAGCGGCATAGGCAAGATGCAGTAGATGGTATCGAGTACAGTATATACATATGAGATGAGTATGTAAACAAAGTGGCATAGTTTAAAGTGGCGAGTGATACATGTATTACATAAAGATGCAGTAGATGATATAGAGTACAGTATAGACGTATACATATGAGATAAATAATGTAGGGTATGTAAACATTATATTAAGTAGCATTGTTTAAAGTGGCTAGTGATATATTTTACATCAATTCCCATCAATTCCCATTATTAAAGTGGCTGGAGTTGAGTCAGTGGTGGCTGTTTAACAGTCTGATGTTTAACAGTCTGATGGCCTTGAGATAGAAGCTGTTTTTCAGTCTCTTGGTCCCAGCTTTGATGCACCTGTACTGACCTCGCCTTCTGGATGGTAGCGGGGTGAACAGGCAGTGGCTCGGGTGGTTGTTGTCCTTGATGATCTTTATGGCCTTCCTGTGACATCGGGTCGTGTAGGTGTCCTGGAGGGCAGGTAGTTTGCCCCCAGTGATGCGTTGTGCAGACCTCACTACCCTCTGGAGAGCCTTACGGTTGTGGGCGGAGCAGTTGCCGTATCAGGCGGTGATACGGCCCGACAGGATGCTCTCGATTGTGCATCTGTAGAAGTTTGTGAGTGCCTAGTGACAAGCCGAATTTCTTCAGCCTCCTGAGGTTGAAGAGGCGCTGCTGCGCCTTCTTCACGATGCTGTCTGTGTGGGTGGAACAATTCAGTTTGTCTGTGATGTGTATGCCGAGGAACTTAAAACTTACTACCCTCTCCACTACTGTTCCATCGATGTGGATAGGGGGGTGTTCCCTCTGCTGTTTCCTGAAGTCCACAATCATCTCCTTAGTTTTGTTGACATTGAGTGTGAGGTTACTTTCCTGACACCACACTTCAAGGGCCCTCAGCTCCTCCCTGTAGGCCGTCTCGTCGTTGTTGGTAATCAAGCCTACCACTATTGTGTCGTCCGGAAACTTGATGATTGAGTTGGAGGCGTGCATGGCCACGCAGTCGTGGGTGAACAGGAATACAGGAGAGGGCTCAGAATGCACCCTTGTGGGGCCCCAGTTTTGAGGATCAGCGGGGTGGAGATGTTGTTACCTACCCTCACCACCTGGGGGCGGCCCGTCAGGAAGTCCAGTACCCAGTTGCACAGGGTGGGGTCGAGACCCAGGGTCTCGAGCTTGATGACGAGTTTGGAGGGTACTATGGTGTTAAATGCTCAGCTGTAGTCGATGAACAGCATTCTCACATAGGTATTCGTCTTGTCCAAATGGGTTAGGGAGTGTGCAGTGTGGTTGAGATTGCATCGTCTGTGGACCTATTTGGGTGGTAAGCAAATTGGAGTGGGTCTAGGGTGTCAGGTAGGGTGGAGGTGATATGGTCCTTGACTAGTCTCTCAAAGCACTTCGTGATGACGGAAGTGAGTGCTACGGGGCGGTAGTCGTTTAGCTCAGTTTCCTTAGCTTTCTTGGGAACAGAAACAATGGTGGCCCTCTTGAAGCATGTGGGAACAGCAGACTGTGATAGGGATTAATTGAATATGTCCGTAAACACACCAGCCAGCTGATCTGTGCATGCTCTGAGGGCGCGGCTGGGGATGCCGTCTGGGCCTGCAGCCTTGCGAGGGTTAACACGTTTAAATGTTTTACTCACCTCGGCTGCAGTGAAGGAGAGTCCGCATGTTTTGGTTGCGGGCCGTGTCAGTGGCACTGTATTGTCCTCAAAGCGGGCAAAAAAAGTTATTTAGTCTGCCTGGCAGCAAGGCATCCTGGTCCGTGACTGGGCTGGTTTTCTTTTTGTAATCCGTGATTGACTGTAGACCCTGCCACATACCTCTTGTGTCTGAGCCGTTGAATTGTGATTCTACTTTGTCTCTATACTGATGCTTAGCTTGTTTGATTGCCTTGCGGAGGGAATAGCTACACTGTTTGTATTCGGTCATGTTTCCGGTCACCTTGCCCTGATTAAAAGCAGTGGTTCGCGCTTTCAGTTTCACGCGAATGCTGCCATCAATCCACGGTTTCTGGTTTGGGAATGTTTTAATCGTTGCTATGGGAACGACATCTTCAACGCACGTTCTAATGAACTCGCTCACCGAATGAGCGTATTCATCAATGTTGTTGTTTGAC
>NW_027011725.1:0-22474 GCF_036934945.1 Oncorhynchus masou masou | reverse complement strand
TGAAATGATGTCAATGATGCCTATCAGAAGCTTCTAAAGCCATTACATAATTTTCCAAGCTGTTTAAAGGCACAGTCAACTTAGTGTATGTAAACTTCTGACCCACTGGAATTGTGATGCAGTGATAAGTGAAATAATCTGTCTGTAAACAATTGTTGGAAAAATTACTTAGTAGATGTCCTAACTGACTTGCCAAAACTATAGTTTGTTAACAAGAAATTGGTGGAGTGGTTGAAAAACGAGTTTTAATGACTCCAACCTAAGTGTATGTAAACTTACGACCTTACTGTAGCTATCATTGATGACAATATTGGTCATTATTCTTCGGCAGTAATAGCATTTCATCTGAATTTTATGATTCTGTTGCCTAGTACTGTTTCTTACGATCTGAGATGATAGGAAGAAGATTAAAAAAAGAGGTTGATGAAAAAAACTCCAGGCCTATTACTTTGGTAGAGCCTATGCTCAGAGTCATTTTCCTTGGGAGGAAATTGAAATATTCCATCTTGGAAAAGTAGGTAATAAAAGTTGGATTGCTGCAGATTGTTCCCTAAATGTGAATCCGATTAGAATTGGGGGCAAGCCATCGCATTGCTAGTCAGATCCATTTTTTTATTATGGCCTGAAGCTAGATTTTAGCCTAAATTATTGAGCTGAAAAGGCCCTAGCTGGTTTAATCTTTAGATGAAAAATGAATGTTCCATCTCTCATATCTAGAGATGCCAACCTGCCCTGATGGTCTTTCTGTTACAAAAATACTGCAGGCAAAGTGACGTAAGACATATACACTGTAGTTATGTCCTTTGTTGATAGTTTGATTACCTTTGATTGCATGTGCAGTTTTATAAACACCATGATAGTTGTTGACTTCAAGTTGATGTCGAGTTGTTGATTGAACTTTCCCATAAGTGTGCCTCGGACAACCAAACCGATCACAATCCTCAGTCCTCTGGAGATAATTCAATGTTTTCCGTTTTGTGAGTTCAAATCAAAGTTTATTTGTCACGTGCGCAGTGAAATGCTTACTTACAGGCTCTAACCAATTTTGCAAATAGGTATTAGGTGAACAATAGGTAAGTAAAGAAATAAAACAACAGTAAAAAGACAGGCTATATACAGTAGCAAGGCTATAGAAGTAGCGAGGCTACGTACAGACACCGGTTAGTCAGGCTGATTGAGGTAGTATGTACATGTAGATGAGGTTAAAGTGACTATGCATATATGATGAACAGAGAGTAGCAGTAGAGTAAAAGAGGAGTTGGCGGGTGGTGGGTGGTGGGTGGGACACAATGCAGATAGCCCGGTTAGCCAAAGTGCGATTATGATTTTTCAACGCCGATATCGATACCGATTATTGGAGGACCAAAAAAGCCGATACCGATTAATCGGACGATTTTTATTTATTTATTTGTAATAATGACAATCACAACAATACTGAATGAACACTTATTTTAACTTAATATAATACATCAATATAATCAATTTAGCCTCAAGTAAATAATGAAACATGTTCAATTTGGTTTAAATAATGCAAAAACAAAGTGGTGGAGAAGAAAGTAAAAGTGCAATATGTGTTATGTAAGATAGCTAACGTTTAACATATATATGAAAGCTGGTGGTTTTCCTTGTAACATGAGTCTTCAATATTCCCAGGTAAGAGGTTTTAGGTTGTAGTTAATATAGGAATTATATTTCCCTCTATACCATTTGTATTTCATTAACATTTGACTATTGGATGTTCTTATAGGCACTTTAGTATTGCCAGTGTAACAGTATAGCTTCCGTCCCACTCCTCGCTCCTCCCTGGGCTCGAACCAGGCACACAACGACAACAGCCACCCTCGAAGCAGCGTTACTATACTGTACTATACTATATCCCATTTAGCAGACGCTTTTGTCCAAAGCGACTTACAAGTCGGCTGGGGCCACTACTTTTTTTACATATGGGTGGCCCCAGTGGGAATCGAACCCACGACGCTTGGCGTTGCAAGCGCCATGCTCTACCGACTGAGCCACACAGGACTCGTTACCCAAGCAGAGCAAGGGAAACAACCACTGCAAGGCTCAGAGCGAGTGACGTTTGAAACGCTATTAGTGCGCGCTAACTAGCTAGCCATTTCACTTCGGTTACACCACCCTCATCTCGGGAGTTGATAGGCTTGAAGTCATAAACAGCGCAATGCTTGATGCACAACGAAGAGCTGCTGGCAAAACGCAAGAAAGTGCTATTTGAATTAATATTTACACGCCTGCTTCTGCCTACCACCGCTCAGTCAGATACTTAGATACTTGTATACTTGTATGCTCAGTCAGATTATATGCATCGCAGGACACGCTAGATAATCTCTAGTAATATCATCAACCATGTGTAGTTAACTAGTGATTATGATTGATTGTTTTTTATAAGATAAGTTTAACGCTAGCTAGCAACTTACCTTGGCTTACTGCATTCGCGAAACAGGCAGTCTCCTTGTGGAGTGCAACGAGAGAGGGGCAGGTCGTTATTGAATTGGAAAAGGAAAAGGAGGACCGAGCATGCCCCCATTCTCTAAAATATATATATATTTTTGTTATACCTTTATTTAATTAGGAAAGTCAGTTAAGAACACATTCTTATTTTCAATGACGGCTTAGGAACGGTGGGTTAACTGCCTCGTTCAGGGGCAGAATGACAGATTTTCACTTTGCCAGCCCAGGGGATCCAATCTTGCAGCCTTACAGTTAACTAGTCCAATTCAATAACGACCTGCCCCTCTCTCGTTGCACTCCACAAGGAGACTGCCTCATTTGGAGGTGTACCTGTGGATGTATTTCAAGACCTAACTTCAAACTCAGTGTCTCTTTGCTTGACATCGTGGGAAAATCAAAAGAAGTCAGAGAGAAGGGAAAATCTCAAGAAGTCAAGACCTCAGAAAGACATTGTTGACCTCCACAAGTCTGGTTCATCCTTGGGAGCAATTCCCAAATGCCTGAAGGTACCATGTTCATCTGTACAAACAATAGTACGCAGGTATAAACAACATGGGACCATGCAGCCATCATACTGCTTAGGAAGGACACACGTTCTGTCTCCTAGAGATAAACGTACTTTGGTGCGAAAAGTGCAAATCAATCCCAGAACAACAGCATAGGACCTTGTGAAGATGCTGGAGGAAACAGGTACAAAAGTATCTATATCCACAGTAAAAATTAGTCCTATATCGATATAACCTGAAAGGCCGCTCAGCAAGGAAGAAGCCACTGCTCCAAAACCGCCATAAAAAAGCCAGACTACGGTTTGCATCTGCACATGGGGACAAAGTTCGTACTTTTTGGAGAAATGTCCTCTGGTCTAATGAAACAAAAATGTAACTATTTGGCCATAATGACCATCGTTATGTTTGGAGGAAAAAGGGGGAGGCTTGCAAGCCGAAGAACACCATCCCAAACATGAAGAACGGTGATGGCAGCATCATGTTGTGGGCGTGCTTTGCTGCAGGAGGGACTGGTGCACTTCACAAAATAGATGGCATCATGAGGCATGAAAATTATGTGGATATATTGAAGCAACATCTCAAGACATCAGTCAGGAAGTTAAAGCTTGGTCGCCAATGGGTCTTCCAAATGGAAAATCACCCCAAGCATACTTCCAGAATTGTGGCAAAATGGCTTAAGGACAACAAAATATAGGTATTGGAGTGGCCATCACAATGCACTGACCTCAATCGTATAGACAATTTATGGTCAGAACTGAAAAAGCGTGTGCGATCAAGGTTGTCTACAAACCTGACTCACACCAGCTCTGTCAGGAGGAATGGGCCAAAATTCACCCAACATATTGTGGGAAGCTTGTGGAAGGCTACCCGGAACATTTGACCCAAGTTAAACAATTTAAAGGCAATGCTACCATTAAATGTCAGGAATTGTGAAAAACTGAGTGTAAACTTCCAACTTCAACTGTGTCTGACACACAAATTGAAATCCGAAGCTCATTATTCTGTTGGAAGTATTCCAGGTGAGAACAATGATTAGTAATTTTGATGATCTGATGTAACTCAAAGGCTGCCGTTATTGGTTACCAAGGGACCTATGAAGAGGGAGTATTGATGTGATGTAATAATATGCTTTTTATTGACAGTAGTGACGGTCTCTCACACATCCCTCCCTAGTTCTCCTTCTTCTGGTCTACTTGGTGTACTGTCTGTCACTCAGTCTGTCAGTCTTTATCTTTTAGGTCAGTGGTGCACAACTCTAGTACTTAAGGGCTACAGTGTTTGCTGATATTATTCCTTCCCTTTCAGTATTAGACTGTGTTACAGTAGTAACCAGGTGTAGTAGTAACCATCTCTGAGTTATATAGATTCAATCCAAAACCAGCCGTACTCTGTCCCCCAAGGTCTGGAGTTGGGTGTGAACTGTAGCCTACTTATAGTCAACTTCAGGTACCAGAAGTAACTCATACCTTCTCACCACTAGAAGCCTGAAGTACAAGCAGGTATTTTAGTTTTGCTTCCTTCAACAATTACCACAGAGTGTGCATGCTTTGGAGTGGTCCAGGTACTCTAAATGCTAATAGGCTACTGTTTGTTTAACAGGACGGTTCAGTTAACTTATTTTTTTAGGTTCTCTCTCTTGCTCAGTGGAGCATCTTAGTTAGCCCAAGGCAGACCTGGTTTCAAATACTATTTGAAAACTTTCAGATACTTTGAGCAAGGTGGGTTGAGTTTGCTCTTTGGGGACATTTCTTTTGGTTACATTTAGGCAGGCAAGTTCAATCAAGCACAGTTGAAGTTATAAGTTGTATTTGTCGTATGTACAGGATATACATGGTATATACCATCCAACATTGTGATGTGTATATAACATGAATGTATATGTGTTTGTGTGTGTGTGTGCGCATTGCTTGCGTGTGTGGATGAGTGTATATCTGTGTGGTTTTGTGCGTGAGTTGGTATCAGACCTCATACCCCGATAGTGTTTGCCCGACGGTAAGGGAGTGAGCGGAATGTGGCTGGGAGTCCTTGATGATACTGCGGGCCTTCCTCGGGCACTGTTTCGAGTAGATGTCCTTTATTGGTGGGGAGTATGGTCCCAGTGTTGTACATGTCTATCTTCGCCACCTGCTGGAGGGTCTTGTGGTCGTGGACAGAGCAATTCACGTACCAGGCTGTGATACATCCAGCCAGGACGCACTCGATGGTGCAGTGGGAGTACTTGGAGGGTACCCTCTTGACAAGAGTGGTGGTGTTGTTGGTCTGTGTCAAAATGTGGATGCAGAGAACCTTAATTGAGTGTAAGGGGCAGTATTTTGATGTTTGGATGAAAAACATACCCAAATTAAACTGCCTATTTCTCAGGCCCAGAAGCTAGAATATGCATGTAATTGTCAGATTAGGATAGAAAACACTCTAAAGTTTCCAAAACTGTCACAATATTGTCAGAATATAACAGAACTGATATTGCAGGCAAAAACCTGAGGAAAATCCAACTAGGAAGTGCCTCTTATTTTGAAAGCTCCCTGTTCCATTGCATGCCTTCCTTCCATTTAAAGGAATATCAACCAGATTCCTTTCCCTATGGCTTCCACATGGTGTGAACAGTCTTTAGATGTAGTTTAAGGCTTTTTAATTCTGAACAATTTGCGAGAATGATCACATCACGTCAGTGGATGGCTGGGTGCCAGCAGAGTTTTGCATGCGCAACAGCTTGGAGAAGACATTTTCTCTCTCTCCTATTGAAAAGCTATGGTCCGATTGAAATATTATTATTTATTGTAAAAACAATCTGAGGATTGATTATAAAAGACGTTTGACATGTTTCTACGAACTTTACGGATACTATTTGTAATTTTCGTCTGCCCCGTCGTGCCCGCTCGAGCCTGTGGATTTCTGAACAAAACGCACCAACCAAATGGAGGTATTTTGGATATAAAAATAGTATTTATGGAACAAAAGGAACATCTATTGTGTAACGGGGAGTCTCGTGAGTGCAATCATCCGAAGATCATCAAAGGTAAGCGATTCATTTTATTGCTTTTCTGACTTTCGAGACCAATCTACTTTGGTGCTAGCGTTTGTAATGTTTTGTCTGCTGAGAGAGATGTCCTAACATAAACGCTTGGATAGCTTTTGCTGTAAAGCTTTTTTGAAATCTGACATGCCAGGTGGATTAACTAAGCTAAGCTGTGTTTTGCTATATTGCACTTGTGATTTCATGAAAATTAAATATTTTTAGTAATTTCATTTGAATTTGGTGCTCTGGAATTCAGCGGATGTTGACGAAAATGATCCCGCTAACGGGATGGGTGCGCCAAGAAGTTAATTGAGGCGATGGGTTCCCCTACGGAACTCCACCCCCATTCAGCTGAAAAGGTGGCAAAGGGAATGCAAAAATATTCTTTAGAAATATTTAACCTCCCACACATTAACAAGTCCAATTCCTCAAATGAAAGATAAACACCTTGTTCATCTACCCAGCGTGTCAGATTTTTAAAATGTTTTACGGTGAAAACACAACATGTATTTATGTTAGACCACCACCAAACCAAAGAAAAAACGTAGCCATTTTTTCCAGCAAAAGATAAAAATCACAAAAGCAGGATAGCAGGGGAAAAAAAGCAGGAAAACAAAATCAATCACTAACCTCTTGAAAATCTTCATCACATGACAGTCATATGACATGTTACACAGTACATTTATGTTTTGTTCGATAATATGCATTTTATATCCATAAATCTCGGTTTACATTGACTCCATGTTCAGAAAATCCTCCAAAATATCCGGAGGAATTATAGAAAGTTACGCTAGATAACAGAAATACTCATCATAAACATTGACTAAAGATACATGTTCTACATATAATTAAAGATACACTGGTTCTTAATGCAACCGCTGTGTCACATTTTTTCTTACGTTACGGAAAAAGCCTAACATTGCAATAATCTGAGACGGCGCTCAGACGTAACAATATTTCTCCGCCATGTTGGAGTCAACAGAAATACAAAATTACAACATAAATATTCCCTTACATTTGATGATCTTTCATCAGAATGTAGTGCAAGGAGTCCTAGTTCAACAATAAATCGTTTTGCTACCACTTTCAGCTCACATGCCCAAAAAATGACTTCTGGTCCAGGATAACTTTGCATGAAAACTTCCAAAACTTCCAAAAGACAAATTACAGGTCGAAGAAACTGGTCAAACTAAGTGCAGAATCAATCTTCAGGATGTTATAATCATATATATCCAATAGCATTCCAACCGGATCATTCGTTTTCATCTGGGGCTGATTGGAACAGCCGAAGCACTCAAAGACAAACGCAGCACAACAAAATGGCATTATTTTTGGCACCAACTACTTTCCTTCCCATTAGGTCAAAGTTCACAACAAATGCTCCATTACACTTTCTACTGAATGAGGACATCTATTGGAAGATGTAGGAAGTGTTTCCAGATCCATAACTTGTTGGGAAGGGAGGGGGCGATGACGTCAAATTTGCCCCAACTTTCAGGATTTCAAAACTTGTTTGGAAGATTGCCTGCCCTGTGAGTTCTGTTATACTCACAGACATAATTCAAACGGTTTTAGAAACTTCAGAGTGTTTTCTATCCAATATTAATAATAATATGCATATATTAGCAATTTAGGACAGATTTTGATGCAGTTCACTATGGGCACGCAATTCATTCAAAGTGAAAATACTGCCCCCTACCTGTAAGTGGTTTTAAAACTGCTGACACTCTCTACTGCAATCCCGTTGATGTGGATTGGGGAATGTTCCCTCCTCTTCTTCCTGAAGTCAACAATCAACTCTTTTGTTTTGCTGACATTGAGGGACAGGTTGTTGTCTTGGCACCACAATGCCAGTTCACTTACTTCCTCCCTACAGGCTGACTCTTCGTTGTTGATCAGACCTACAACCGTGGTCTTGTCAGCAAACTTGATGATGAGTTTCTGTTGTGTAAAGCCATGCAGTCATGGGTGAACAGGGAGTACAGCAGAGGGCTGAGGACACACCCCTTGTGGGCCCTGTGTAGGAGTCCAGTTGCAGAGGGTGGTGTCCAGACCCAGGGCGCTGGGCTTGGTTTAGAGCTTGAAGGGAACGATCCAAGATTGAGTTGAATACTGAACTATAGTCAATGAACAGCATTCTCATATAGGTGTTCCTCTTGTCCAGATGTGTTATGACCATGTGAATAACAATAGAAAATGTATCTTCCGTGGATCTCTTGGAGCGGTAGGCAAATAGGATTCGGTCCAGTGTGCCTGGCATGTTGGCCTTGATGTGGGCCATGACCAGCTTCTCGAAGAACTTCATGATGACCGGGGTGAGTGCGACAGGGGCATGTCACCTTGTTTTTCTTTGGCAGTGAGACGATGGTGGTCTCCTTGAAGCAAGTGGGGACTACAGCCTGGGACAGGGACAGGATGAAGATGTTCAAGATGACATCCGCCAGCTGGTCAGCACACACTCTGAGGACTAGCCAAGGTATGCAATCTGGTCCAGCGGCTTTGTGAGTATTCACATCAGCCTCGGAGAGTGAGAGTCTTCCTCGATGGCTCTGTATTGTTTGCCTGGAAGCGAGCATAAAATGTTTTAAGCTCGTCTGAGAGGGAGGCTTCATTGGGCACCACACAGCTGGATATGTCTTTAAAGTCCATGATAGTCTGAGTTGTCAGACATCAATTCAAGTTTGAGTCTGTATTATGTTTTTGCATCCCTCATGGATTTTCAGAGCTTGTACCTGCTTGCCTTGTAGAGGTTGCGCACCACCGAGTCACCGGGGTTCGTTCTGCTAACATTTATTGCTGCAGTATGGGCTCTCAGCATGGTACGGATATCTCCGTTCATCCAGGGTTTTTTGGTTGGGGTGTGTCCGAATTGTTATTGTGGGTACAACATCACCACATTTCCTAATGAAGCCTGTGACTGAAGATGTACAGTCGTGGCCAAAAGTTTGAGAATGACACAAATATTAATTGTCACAAAATTTGCTGCTTCATTGTCTTTAGATATTTTTGTCAGATGTTACTATGGAATACTGAAGTATAATTACAAGCATTTCATAAGTGACAATTACATGAAGTTAATGCAAAGAGTCAATATTTGCAGTGTTGACCCTTCTTTTTCAAGACCTCTGAAATCCGCCCTGGCATGCTGTCAATTAAACTTCTGGGCCACATCCTGACTGATGGTAGCCCATTCTTGCATAATCAATGCTTGGAGTTTGTCAGAATGTGTGGGTTTTTGTTTGTCCACCCGCCTCTTGAGGATTGACCACAAGTTCTCAATAGGATTAAAGTCTGGGGAGTTTCCTGGCCATGAACCCAAAATATTGATGTTTTGTTCCCCGAGCCACTGAGTTATTACTTTTGCCTTATAGCAATGTGCTCCATCATGCTGGAAGGCTCTCGGAAGATGTGTTGGTACTATTCTTTATTCATGGCTGTGTTCTTAGGCAAAATTATGAGTGAACCCACTCCATTGGCTGAGAAGCAACCCCACACATGAATGGTCTCAGAATGCTTTACTGTTGGCATGACACAGGACTGATGGTAGCGCTCACCTTGTCTTCTCCGGACAAGCTTTTTTCCGGATGCTCCAAACAATCGGAAAGGGGATTCATCAGAGAAAATGACTTTACCCCAGTCCTCAGCACCCCAATCCCTGTACCTTTTGCAGAATATCAGTCTGTCCCTGATGTTTTTCCTGGAGAGAAGTGGCTTCTTTACTGCCCTTCTTGACACCAGGCCATCCTCCAAAAGTCTTTGCCTCACTGTGCGTGCAGATGCACTCACACCTGCCTGCTGCCATTCCTGAGCAAGCTCTGTACTGGTGGTGCCCTGATCCCGCAGCTGAATCAACTTTAGGAGACGGTCCTGGTGCTTGCTGGACTTTCTTGGGCGCCCTGAAGCCTTCTTCACAACAATTTAACCGCTCTCCTTGATGTTCTTGATGATCCGATAAATGGTTGATTTAGGTGCAATCTTACTGGCAGCAATATCCTTGCCTGAGAAACCCTTTTTATGCAAAGCAATGATGATGGCACATGTTTCCTTGTAGGTAACCATGGTTGACAGAGGAAGAACAATGATTCCAAGCACCACCCTCCTTTTGAAGCTTCCAGTCTGTTATTCAAACTCAATCAGCATGACAGAGTGATCTCCAGCCTTGTCTTCATCAAAAATCACACCTGTGTTAACGAGAGAATCACTGACATGATGTCAGCTGGTCCTTTTGTGGCAGGGCTGAAATGCAGTGGAAATTTTTTGGGGGGTATTCAGTTCATTTGCATGGCAAAGAGGGACTTTGCAATTAATTGCAATTCATCTGATCACTCTTCATAACATTCTGGAGTATATGCAAATTTCCATCATACAAACTGAGGCAGCAGACTTTGAAAGAATTAATAGTTGTGTCATTCTCAAAACTTTTGGCCACGGCTTTATACAGTATTCCTCAATGTTCCTACGGTTTTGCTTTGAAAATATCACCCATCCCTTTCTCATTTCAATGGGAACATCAAGCATTGTCTCGAACATATCCTGACAATAGTTTCCAGGTATAGGTCTATCTGAGAGTTCGGAGATACGGAAGCAACCACCATTTACCTGCATATAGTCTGCTATAGCCTACATATTTATTTACTTTGTCATTCTATAATTTTCATGGAATTTTAGTAGCAATTAAATAATGAATTTAGAATTTAACCTGAATACATTGTCTATAAATATTTTTACCAGCTTCATGTATTCTGCACCTCTCCCCTTTGCTACTGCAGCACTATATCCTAGTTCAATTCACAAGTGGACGAAACTATCTCAATGGAGAAAGCATCTGAGCAAGCAAAACAGCGCCTCTCCGTCTGGACATAAAGAGCATGACATGCCATATTCTTTTTGTCCAGACAGCAGCAGATACATGGGCTGCACATACTGAGACAGAGGGGCGCTGTTTCGCTCGTTCGGTTGCTTTATCTGAGATTGATGCGTCTTTCTGTTGGCGCGTGTCTCGGCCAAATAAATTATCTAGATTTTAATATTTTATTTGGAAGGGCAAGGAGAGGGTGGGCCAGGCCAGGCCAACTAAGGCTTGCCAATAACGCCGGCCCTGACTCTATGTAGGCCTACGGTGTGTGAGTTGTGAATAATGCAAAAGCATGTGGCAAATGTGTCACTAGTAGACCATTGAGAAACCATTTATGAATAGGCTACTTGTGCATAGCCAGGATAAAAAAGACACCAGGTGCATTGCATTTAATCAAACGAAACAGAAAGCAAGAAATCATTACGGGAAAGTAGTTTCAAGTTTTTGTTAGTTGTATGTACAGGATAAATGTTGTGTATGTCACCGAATTATCTCATCTCTCATTCAATGTGCATATAGCCTACATAATGGAGGGGTTTTACACACATCCACATAATAACAGGAGCTGTCTAAAATAATGTAACAACCTACATAGATAAAAAAGAGATGGCCGCTCACTGTTTTGCTGTTGCCAAACTTGATCTTTTAATAAAGCTTTGGTGATTAAGATTAATTTCAAAGCCTTCTCACGAGCCAAACACTTTATCGATAGTCTTGACTACTTGGCGAATGCATTGGGCATGACAAAACAAACAGCCTCCATTAATAAGAGGGGAGGCAATGGTTGGTTTTTAAATCAAATTCAATTAAATGGGAAAAAACATATTTTTTTATATTTCTAAATATGAGGTTTACGGACACAAAATGATATCTCTCTTGTGCCATGTACATATGGGCACTGTGCATCACGACTGGATAAGATGCACTTCCGTTGTCAAAATCCATGCCATAACCAAATCACGTTGTATGATTTTTAAGTAATTAATTTGCATTTTATTGCATGACATAAGTATTTGATCACCTACCAACCAGTAAGAATTACGGCTCTCACAAACCTGTTAGTTTTTCTTTAAGAAGCCCTCCTGTTCTCCACCGATTAACTGTATTAACTCTTGATACTCCCCATCCCGGATCTGGGATCGTGAATAAAGCCTCAGGCTCATTAGCATAACGCAACGTTAACGATTTCTGAAAATCGCAAATAAAATGAAAATAATGCGCCTGCTCTCAAGCTTAGCCTTTTCTTAACAACACTGTCATCTCAGATTTTCAAAATATGCTTTTGAACCATAGCAATTCACTAATTTGTGTAAGAGTATGCAAAGCTAGCTTAGCATTTTGAGTAGCATTTAGCACGCAACATTTTCACAAAAACCAGATAACCAAATAAATAAAATAATTTACCTTTGAAGAGCTTCGGATGTTTTCAATGAGGAGACTCCCAGTTACATAGCAAATGTTCAGTTTTTCCTGAAAGAATCTTTGTGTAGGAGAAATCGCTCCGTTTTGTACATCACATTTGGCTACCGAAACGAACCGAAAATTCAGTCACCAACAACGTCAAACTTTTTCCGAATTAACTCCATAATATCGACCGAAACATGGCAAACGTTGTTTGGAATCAATCCTCAAGGTGTTTTTTCACATATCTCTTCATTGATATATCGTTCGTGGAAGCCTGCTTTCTTCTCTGAATTCCATGGAAAAATACTTGCAGCTGAGGTTTGCGCACCAATTCGGCGCAGGACACCGGGCGGACACCTGGTAAATGTGGTCTCTTATGGTCAATCTTCCAAGGATATGCCTACAAATACGTCACAATGCTGCAGACACCTTGGGGAAACGACAGAAAGGGCAGGCTCATTCCTCTCGCATTCACAGCCATATAAGGAGACAATGGAAAACGGAGCCTCAAAAATCCTGCTGATTTCCTGGATGCCGTTTCATCTTGGTTTTGCCTGTAGCTCACGTTCTAGGGCACGCACAGAGATTATCTTTGCAGTTCTGGAAACGTCAGAGTGTTTTCTTTCCAAAGTTATCAATTATATGCATAGTCGAGCATCTTTTTGTGACAAAATATATTGTTTAAAACGGGAACGTTTTTCATCCAAAAATGAAATAGCGCCCCCAGAGTTTCAAGAGGTTAACTGCACCTGTTTGAACTCGATAGCTGTATAAAAGACACCTGTCCACACACTCAATCAAACAGACTCCAACCTCTCCACAATGGCCAAGACCAGAGAGCTGTGTAAGGACATCAGGGATAAAATTGTAGACCTGCACAAGGCTGGGATGGGCTGCAGGACAATAGGCAAGCAGCTTGGTGAGAAGGCAACAACTGTTGGCGCAATTATTAGAAAATGGAAGAAGTTCAAGATGATGGTCAATCACCCTCGGTCTGGGGCTCCATGCAAGATCTCACCTCCTGGGGCATCAATGATCATGAGGAAGGTGAGGAATCAGCCCAGAACTTCACGGCAGGACCTGGTCAGTGACCTGAAGAGAGCTGGGACCACAGTCTCAAAGAAAACCATTTTTTTTTACCTTTATTTAACCAGGCAAGTCAGTTAAGAACAAATTCTTATTTTCAATGACAACCTAGGAACAGTGGGTTAACTTCCTGTTCAGGGGCAGAACGACAGAGTTGTACCTTGTCAGCTCAGGGGTTTGAACTTGCAACCTTCCGGTTACTAGTCCAACACTCTAACCACTAGGCTACGCTGCCGCCACAGCGTAGCCTTGGTAACACTACGCCGTCATGGATTAAAATCCTGCAGCGCATGCAAGGTCCCCTGCTCAAGCCAGCACATGTCCAGGCCCGTCTGAAGTTTGCCATAACCCATCTGGGTGATCCAGAGGAGGAATGGGGTCTAATGAGACAAATATAGAGCTTTTTGGTCTAAACTCCACTCGCCGTGTTTTGGAGGAAGAAGGATGAGTACAATCCCAAGAACACCATCCCAACCGTGAAGCATGGAGGTAGAAACATCATTTTTTGGGATGCTTTTCTGCAAAGGGGACAGGACGACTACACCGTATTGAGGGGAGGATGGATGGGGCCATGTATCGCGAGATCTTGGTCAACAACCTCCCTCCCTCAGTAAGAGCATTGAAGATGGGTTTTGGCTCGGTCTTCCAGCATGACAACGACCCAAAACACACAGCCAGGGCAACTAAGGAGTGGCACCGTAAGAAGCTTCTCAAGGTCCTGGAGTGGCCTAGTCGGTCTCCAGACCTGAACCCAATAGAAAGACTTTGGAGGGAGCTGAAAGTCCGTATTGCCCAGTGACAGCCCCGAAACCTGAAGGATCTGGAGAAGGCCTGTATGGATGAGTGGGCCAAAATCCCTGCTGCAGTGTGTGCAAACCTGGTCAAGAACTACAGGAAACATATCATCTCTGTAATTACAAACAAAGGTTTCTGTACCAAACATTAAGTTCTGCTTTTCTGATGTATCAAATACTTATGTCATACAATAAAATGCAAAATAATTACTTAAAAATCATACAATGTGATTTTCTGGATTTTTGTTTTAGATTCCGTCTCTCACAGTTGAAGTGTACCTTTTATAAACATTACAGACCTCTACATGCTTTGTAAGTCGGAAAACATGCAACATCGGCAGTGTATCAAATACTTGTTCTCCCCACTGTATCTAGAGGACATGCAGAAGGAAGCTACTTTAAATATTGTGTAGACGATCAAGAGAACTCTCCTTTCCGTCAACCCAACAGGTGTCATTGAGGGGATTGACTGAAGCTGTGCACTAATGACCCAATCGAAGCCATTAGCTAAGTGATAGACACGGCATTTTACTGGATCTCTCTATCAAACTGTCCAAAGCCAATGTAAACCTGCTTGTGCCCCTGATCTATCAGTCCTGGGTCATGTTCAGTAGGAAATATTGTAGGAAAACATGATGCAACAGGGGGAAAAAAAGGATTTCTGTGTTATTGGATAGGTAAACATAACTCTGTAACAGATATTGTTACTTGTTTCAGAGTTGCAGTGAATGTCAATGTGACATTTACTGTTACATTGAAAGTGAACGCTGAAAATTCACTGTCATTATATCTTAATAATTTCTTATTTCACAGTAATGTTTGTCATAATGCTGTCCGTAAGCACCACATTGTCTCTGTGAAAGTAAACAAGTTATTCCCTTTAAGATGTGCAAGGGGTCATTGGCTTTTCATTGCGGCTACACTTTTTTCTGTTTTTTAGTGAAGACCAAAGCTGGGGGAGAAAGATACTGTGTCCTTGCTTCTCTCTCTCTCTTGCAAGCATACAGACCCATTCGAGCCTCTCTTGTTAATTATTTATCAAGGCAAAGAAATACCAAAGCTTAGGGAAACACATACACTGCCAGAAGAGAAAAGATCACCCCCATCCTCTACCCACACACACACACACACACACACATAATACCTACTGTAAGCACGCTGTTAGATTCTTTCTTTCACAAACACACATAAATTGGGATGGATGAATACCAAAGCTTTATCAGCGCTTCAGACAGACACACCACATCATCCCAGAACACAGCGCTCAGGCATCACCATGGGACAGGTGAGTAGAGAACTCTTGGATAAATAAATTGACACTTCTTGAGAGTATGTGTCAAAATGTTTGTTGCTCAGACAGTCTTGGACTGTCATTCCCAACCTTTCTATCATCTGGGTCTTAAAATATATTGTCACTGATTGAAAATGTCACCAAGTTTGATGGGACTTTGCTTGTCATTAGAGTTATTGATGTGCGGCAGCCGTAACCTTTCTCTGTGTTTTCGACATTATCGTGGTTATTTATCATTTTAAGTTTTCTATTTTAGTAACAAAATGCTTTTTGTCCTTTCACAGCTTCACTGCCCAGTTGGCCAGATGGGATGCCAATGCTGTAAGATGATTAAAAGGTGAGTAGGAGTGAGTGTGTGTGTGTGTGTGTGTGTGTGTGTGTGTGTGTGTGTGTGTGTGTGTGTGTGTGTGTGTGTGTGTGTGTGTGTGTGTGTGTGTGTGTGTGTCAGGGTTTCCAGTAGACAGTTTTAGCAAATTGAAAAAGATGAAAGCTGATAAATTGTTGCTGGTCAATTTGACCAGGAGAAAAAAACAATCCCATCGCAAAATATTTTATTCATTGATAGAAATATCTGAAGTAAATACATTTGACCGGCATGCTTATAGGTCTATAGGTTAATTAAAACAATTGTTTTATTAAATTGGGGTAGGTGTATTTTCATTAGTCATCATGTACTGTATAGTAGCAGACTTTTTATTTAATTAGGCAAGTCAGTTAAGAACAAATTATTATTTACAATGCCAGCCTACCAGGGAACAGTGGGTTCAGTGGTAGAATGACAGATTTTTACCTTGTCAGCTCAGGGACTCGATCCAGCAACCTTTACAGTTACTAGCTCGACGCTCTGACCACTAGGCTACCTACCTGCCACCCCTATGTGGTAGTTCCACTCATTCAAGGGTTTTTCTTTATTATTTTCTATTATCTACATTGTAGAATAATAGTGAAGACATCAAAACTATAAAATAACACATATGGAATCATATAGTAACCAAAAAAGTGTTAAACAAATCAAAATATTTTTTATGTTTGAGATTCTTCAAAGTTGTCACCCTTTGCCTTGATGACAGCTTTGCACACTCTTGGCATTCTCTCAACCAGCTTCATGAAGTAGTCACCTGGAATGCATTTCAATTAACAGGTGTGCCTTGTTAAAAGTACATTTGTGGAATTTCTTTCCTTAATGCGTTTGAGCCAATCAGTTATGTTGTGACAAGGTAGGGGTGGTATACAGAAGATACCCTTATTTGGTAAAAGACCAAGTCCATATTATGGCAAGAGCAGCTCAAATAAGACATGATGGTCAGTCAATGCGGAACATTTCAAGAACTTTGAAAGTTTCTTCAAGTGCAGTCACAAAAATCATCAAGCGCTATGATGAAACTGGCTCTCATGAGGACCACTACAGGAAAGGAAGACCCAGAGTTACCTCTGCTGCAGAGGATACATTCATTAGAGTTAACTGCATCTCAGATTGCAGCCCAAATAAATGCTTCACAGAGTTCAAGTAACAGACACATCTTAACACCAACTGTTCAGAGGAGACTGCATGAATCAGGCCGTCATGGTCAAATTGCTGCAAAGAAACCACGACTAAAGGACGCCAAGAAACACCAGCAATGGACATTAGACCGGTGAAAATCTGTCCTTTGAGGCCAAATTTGAGATTTTTAGTTCCAACTGCCGTGTCTTTGTGAGACACAGAGTAGGTGAACGGATTTTCTTCGCATGTGTGGTTCCCACGGTGAAGCATGGAGGAGGAGGTGTGATGGTGTGGGGATGCTTTGCTGGTGACACTGTCTGTGATTCATTTTGAATTCAAGGCTCACTTAACCAACAATTGTAAATGCAATCGCATGTTAAAAAAGTTTTGATTGCCACGATTAAAAAGAGCTAATATTTTTGTTTCTCAACTGGTAATTGAAGCGTGCCTGTCATTCGCCATTCAAGTGTATAGGCAACGGTAGGCAGACTATCAGCAGGTCATCCACCACTTTGCAATGTGAGCTGGAGGCAGTGTGCATTCTCAAAACATCTATTTAATTGTTTGAAACCTGAATGATTTACTTCGTATTATGAGGCATGTCTTACCTTGCTTCAATGCAGCTTAGGTAAAACCCAACCATAGAATCTTGGAGGCAATTATTTTATAAAGACTTTCTTCATATGCCATTGAAACCAGGATTTATCTCCTGTTCTATTGGTTTTCGAAAATAAAATTGTGTTTTTTGTCCAGAAACCAAAGGCACAATGCTAGTTGTAGCATCTTTAGATTCCCCATCTTTCTAAGTTTCAAACTGAAATCTTCATTTCTGTCACATATGTAACCACTCAAGTGTGCTGTTTAGAATGGTGTTTTCCCAGAATTACATTTTGGCAAATGTTTCATTACAGGAGTTTTGTTTAGAGTTCTGTTAAGAAGAATTACCATAATTCTCAAATGGCCGGTAAATTAAAGTCTTCCTGGTAACTTCCCAGTCATTTTCCTAACGGATACCCTGGTGTGTGTGTGCTTGCATGAGGGCTTCTGACGTTTGTCTGTATGAACCCATTGCATTTATGTTTGTGTGAGGAGAGGGGACAGCTACAGTATTCCTCGTATAGCCGTATCTATCCTATTGAACCAGACAGATGTCCTATCTGAATGTCACTGTACATTATCTTCCCATCCTAATGATTGCTTTAATTCTGTTTCATATATATAGAGATGAGCTACATTATAAAGTGACACTCACAGTGACCTCTAACATTGGCTTTCCGTATAAACATCCAGTCAATATGCCAATACTTATCTCATCACCCTCCTGTCAGCTTACTTTGCTGTAAGTGTGAATGTAAGAGGAGAGGGGAAAGGAGTAATACTTGTTGATTGAATATAAATAAAAGGGCTTACACCAATTCACATATTGTAATCCCTCCCACACACACACACACCTCTCTTTCCCATGTACAGGAAGGTAGAAAGACACACACACAACCTCTCTGTTTCTCACACTTTAAAATGCATGGGCACACACAAACACACACATACACCTCCCCTTAATTGTTCTCAGTGTCACATTTCTTGGCTTAGCCATTTCCTGAGCATATTAAACAGATTGGCTTGGAGGGACGGTACTGTAGATTACTGGGTCAGTTCCCATTTTGACTGCATGCCAACTCTCTCCATTCTCTCAGACCTTCTCATTGCCTGATCACAAATCACACAGGACTCCTGTGAAATCCATCAAGGCTGTTATAGAAGACTAAATAAATTACTCCACCTTTGATTGCTAAAACACTTGGCTAGAACCACATGGATTAGAATAGTAGCTAGCAGTAGTAGATGGATAGCTTTTGGGTTTACTTAAAAAAAAATTGTAGACATCTGTATGACATATCCTTTTTTGCATTCCTTTTTTCAGGGACTTGATTGCCTTTCCTATTTAGCAGTAGACTGGCACTTCTTTGTATTATAGTCACATCCGGAGTGGTGTCTTGTGTGTTGTTGTGGCATCTCATCTACAGTTGAAGTCGGAAGTTTACATACACCTTGGCCAAATACATTTGACCTCAGTTTTTCACAATTCCTGACATTTAATCCAATTAAAATTCCCTGTTTTAGGTCAGTTAGGATCACCACTTTATTTTAAGAATGTGAAATATAAGAATAATAGTAGAGAGAATTAGTTATTTCAGCTTTTATTTCTTTCATCACATTCCCACTGGGTCAGAAGTTTACATACACTCAATTAGTATTTAGTAGCATTGCCTTCAAATTGTTTAACTTGGGTAAAATGTTTCGGGTAGCCTTCCACAAGCTTCCCACAATAAGTTGGGTGAATTTTGGCCCATTCCTCCTGACAGAGCTGGTGTAGCTGGGTCAGGTTTGTAGGCCTCCTTGCTCGCACACGCTTTTACAATTCTGCCCACAAATTTTCTATAGGATTGAGGTCAGGGCTTTGTGATGGCTACTCCAATACCTTGACTTTTGTTGTCCTTAAGCCATTTTACCACAACTTTGGAATTATGCTTGGGGTGATTGTCCATTTGGAAGACCTTTTTGCGACCAAGCTTTAACTTCCTGACTGATGTCCTGAGATGTTGCTTCAATATATCCACATACTTTTCATGCCTCATGGTGCCATCTATTTTGTGAAGTGCACCAGTTCCTCCTGCAGCAAAGCACGCCCACAACATGATGCTGCCATCCCCGTACTTCATGGTTGGGATGGTGTTCTTCAGCTTGCAAGCCTCCCCTTTTTTCCTCCCAACATAAAGATGGTCATTATGGCCAAACAGTTCTATTTTTGTTTCATCAGACCAGAGGATATTTCTCCAAAAGTATGATCTTTGTCCCCATGTGCAATTGCAAACCGAAGTCTGGCTTTTTTATGGCGTTTTGGAGCAGTGGCTTCTTCCTTGCTGAGTGGCCTTTCAGGTTATGTCAATATAGGGCTTGGTTTACTGTGGATATAGATACTTTTGTACCTGTTTCCTCCAGCATCTTCACAAGGTCCTATGCTGTTGTTCTGGGATTGATTTGCACTTTTCGCACCAAAGTACGTTCATCTCTAGGAAACAGAATGCGTCTCCTTCCTGAGTGGTATGACGGCTGTGTGGTCCCATGGTGTTTATACTTGCATACTATTGTTTTGACCAGGGACCCTGGTCATCTTTCTTTTGGTGTTTTTCAGAGTCAGTATAAAGGCCTCTTTAGTGTCCTAGGTTTTCATAACTGTGACCTTAATTGCCTACCGTCTGTAAGCTGTTAGTGTCTTAACGACCGTTCCAGAGGCGCATGTTCATTAATTGTTTATGGTTCATTGAAAAAGCATGGGAAACAAGGCTATGCACAATACTGCCCCCTTTGGAGGAATTGCGGGCCCATAGTAAACAGAAAAAAAATCTGTCCAAAATTGCTAATATATGCATATAGTACTTATTATTGAATAGAAAACACTCTAAAGCTTCTAAAACCGTTCAAATTATGTCTGTATGTAAAGCAGAACTCACAGGGCAGCCATTCTCCCAAACTCTCTCTCTCATCAGGAAAGTTACCCCAACTTTGACGTCATCGCCCCCACCCTTCCCAACCAGCTACGGATCTGGGAACAGTTTCTGTGTGTTCAGCGTGCTGTGTTCTTTCAATGGGGCGAGTAATGGAGAAAATCCCGTGAGCTTTGGCCGGTTGGCGGGCAAAATACTGAAGTGTCACGAGAATTTAGCTGCGCGTCCTGGTGCAATTGTAGACAGGGCACTCATTGTTCCAGGTCGTCTGAGAAGAGTTGCGTTCTTTCGGTCTTATCGCCAATTGTTTTGTACGTTAATAACATCCTAAAGCTTGATTCTGCACTTAGTTTGACCAGTTTAGTCGACATATAATATGTAATTTTGAAGTTTTGATGCGCAACTGTGCGGGACCAGAAGTCATTTTGGGTGCATTTCAGCTGAAGCTGTTAGCATATGCTAATACAAAGACACAACCTGAAACCAAACAATGTATTGGGTAAGTTTGACTCCTTCCACTACATTCTGATCGAAGACCATCAAAGGTAAGGGAATATTAATGTTGTAATTTTGTATTTCTGTTGACTCCAACATAGCAGAGAAATATTGCTTATGTCTGAGCGCCGCCTCAGAATATTGCCTAGTGAACGAATTCTGTAACGTTAAAAATAAATGTAACACAGAGGTTGCATTAAGAAGCAGTGTATCTTTCTAACTATATGTAGAACATGTATATTTAGTCAAAGTTTATGATGTGTATTGCTGTTATCTGGCGTTATCTGGCGGAGCTATTTATAATTTCTCCGGACATTTTTTAGCATTTTTTGAACATGGCGTCAATGTAAATGGAGATTTATGGATATAAATTTGCTTATTATTGAAAAAAACATAAATGTACTGTGTAACATTTCCTTTTACTGTCATCTGATGAAGATTTTCAAAAAGTTAGTGAATTATTTTTCTTTTAATCCTGCGTTTGTGATTGTGTCTTTTGCTTGACAATATGGCTACATATTGTATGTGTCCTCGTGGTGGTTCATGTACATATTTGCTATGTTTTCACCGTAAAACATTTTAGAAATCTGACTCGCTGGGTAGATGAACAAGGTGTTTATCTTTCATTTGAGCTATTGGACTTGTTAATATTTGGAGGTTAAATATTTCTACGAATATTTTTGCATTCTGTGCGCCATCTTTTGAGTTGAGCTTGGGGGGGGGTGCCCTTGGGGAACGTGTACCGTGATGTCGTTAAACCCTTTACAATGAAGATCTGTGAAGTTATTTGGATTTTTACGAATTATCTTTGAAAGACAGGGTCCTGAAAAAGGGATCTTTTTTTGATGTTGCTGATTTTATCTCCACCATGTTAACCCAATCAGCCAATTTACATCACAGACATTCCACATCCTCTCTCCCCACTGCCTAGGCTATCTGATTCAGAGGGGTTGGGTTAAATGCGGAAGACACATTTCAGTTGAATTCATTCAGTTGTACAACTTGACGAGGTATCCCCCTTTTCCCCTATCACCATGAGACCCAATTCCCCAGCTCTTATTAGAAAGAAAATACACAATGTATCAGAATAGGAACCACTGGGTTTGCATTTTCTATTTACTCACAGAAGACTCGTGCAATACACTTTGAAATGTTTTGTGAAGAAATAGTATTTGGGTTGTTGTTGTTGTTTTCTGGGGGGGATCGTACCTTACTTTCTACCTAAGCTCTTTTCCCCTGGTATCTCCAACAAACACCCCATAATTGTTATTTTTTATGAACAGCTTCTGTCTCAGTTTTTGAAAGAAGCCTGAAATTCCACCCAGCCTTTCTTGGTGTAGATCATGGCTCCCCCCTCACTCTCTCTCCTAAACCCAGGTTTTGTTATCTCAGGTCATACATTCCTGGCAGAGACTTTCTCCCCCTGGTTATGCAGAAAGTGAGGGAGAAAGCACAGAGAGAGAACAAAGGACTTCCCTTGGCCAAACTCCTAAATCCCCAAAATGTGAGAATTAAACAATTTCTACTTTTGAGAATGTGGGAATGGTCTGTGGACACTTAAGGGACAAT